>NC_056750.1:21304707-21449707 GCF_019279795.1 Protopterus annectens
GCCTTTCAGGACACACAAGGTGAACCTTCCTCCAGGGGCAGAGGAAGAGGTAGTAATGGAAGACGCTGCCCATACGGCAGAGGGGGTCTGCAGAACCAAGGTGACCGCAGTTCCTACTTCTGTAAACTCTTTCAGCGCTCCTGAAAGGAGGCCCATCTGTCCCGTCTCTGGAGGCAGTCAGAGGTCATCTTTCTTTGTAGCCATATGCCTGGCTAAGCATAACAGACAAATGAGTACAAAGCATTATATCCAGAGGCTACTCAATCCCCTTTTCAATCCCACCTTTACAAACACAAAAAATCCCGGACATTCCACCTAGTCACAGGGATCAAGCAACTATAGAAATTCAAAAGTTGCTAGAAAAGAGAGTCATCCAAATCAGTCCTCACAGACCAGATAGTATCCGGAACTTACTCAAGATTCTTTTTAGTTCCAAAGAAAACAGGGGACTGGAGACTCATATTGCATCTCAGCAGACTAAATAAGTCAGTAAAGAAGACAAAGTTCCAGATGGTCATGTTGCAGTCAATACTTTCCTTTTTAGGGAAAGACAACTGGATGTGCACGATAGACCTTCAGGATGCTTACTACCACAACAAAATAAACAGGCCATCCCTGAGGTCCCTGTGCTTTCGGCTGGGAGCCAGTCATTACCAATTCCGAGCTCTGCCCTTTGGTCTCACTACAGCCCCCAGAGTATTCATCAAATGCATGGCAGTAGTCAATGCTCACCTGAGGCGTTAGGGATTCTGGGTGTTTCCATATCTAGACGACTGGCTCCTAACCGCCACCACCAAGCACCTACTTATTCAAGTGAAGGAATACCCTGGAACTATTGTGCTCAACTTGACATTTCAGTGAATTACGAAAAATCTGTTTTATTGCCATCACAACATATCAAATTTATAGGCACATAAATAGATACAACAAACATGATGGTCAAGTTGTCTCTAGAAAGTGTCCAAACTCTTCGTCTGCAGATCTGGGACCTCCTCTCATAGGTAGGTACTAGGCTATTAGCCCTAGGTCTATATAAGCCTAGCCAAAAAGGTACCCTGGCTTTCGCTACCCAAGAAAATTATTTTCCTGTGCCCCTGTCGAGCAGAGCCACAGAAGTGATCCCTGGGGTGAATTTCCTATTTCCCATCCAATCATCAAGATTTTTCTTGAAGAGTGCTAATGAGGAGCTCTGTTTGACATAGATAGGTAGTCTGTTCCAGAGTATGGGAAGTCTCTGGGACAGGAATCTATCTCTCCAGCATGTTCTGTTTGTTGTGGTGACAAGGTTTAGGTCCCTAGAGCGTGTAGCTTGGAGGGATTGGGATTTCTTTAAGTGGAGCATGTCCAACAGCTGTGGGTTTGACATAGCTTTGTATGTTAGGCAGAGATCACTTCTGAGTAGGCGATATGCGAAAGAGTAAAGCTGGAGTTTTTTGAGACTGTCTGCATAGGGCATCTGTTTGAGAGCAGTAATCCTCTTTGTGAGGTATTTCTGTGGCCTTTCCAGTTGTTGTAGATGTCTTGTGAGGTACATACCAAAAGGGCCGTTGTACTCTATAATGGGTCTAATAAGTGATGAGTAGAGGGGAACAATGACCTCTTTTTTTCTGGATGAGAAACCTTTTATGATGAGGTGAGCCACGTAGAAGGATTTCCTGACCACTGTGACGATGTGATTATCAAAAGAGAGACTACTGTCCACCTGCGCCCCAAGGTCTCTTATCACACTTTCGGCGTTAAGTAGACTACCACTTATGTAGTAGTTCATGGGTACAGAGTTTTTACCAAAGGGGATGACAATACACTTTTTGGCATTGAGCTTCAGGCCATGGCTTTGACACCAGGCATCTTTCTCAGTGAGGCCCTTTTGTAGTATGTCCACATCGTTAGGAGTTTCAATTATGGCTCCTAGTTTGCAGTCATCTGCAAACTTTGTTAACCAAAGACCTTCTGTGTTAACCTGTACTTCAGAGAAGTAGATACCAAACAGGAGAGGGCCCAGGACTGAACCCTGTGGTACTCCACTTGTCACTGGTCTGAATTCGGATTTGGAGTCTGCTACTTTCACAGTGTGGATTCTGTCCGTGAGCCAGTTGGCAACCCATCTTGTGACATAGGGATTTATACATAGTTTAGTGAGCTTATCTATAATTCCAGAGTGGGGGATGGTGTCAAAAGCCTTGGCGAGATCTAGATAAGCTGTGTGAACCACCTTACCCTCATCTATGGCTTTGGTGACTGCTTCAAAGAAGTCAATCAGGTTTAGGAGACATGATCTGCCTTTTACAAACCCGAACTGGGTAGGGTCCAGAGTTTGGAGATTACCAATGTCTTTGTTTATGAGTTCCATGATGATACGTTCCATGGCCTTGCAGACCAGGCTCGTCGGGCTAATGGGGCGGTTGATGTTCTTCGTGTTTCACTGTTGCAGTCATTACATTTGGGTAATCTGCTGGCAGGTTGCCCTCAGTCAGCCTGAATAACAAAGTCTTGGGTCCTGCGTCGGTTACTGTCTCCTCTTCCATGACGTCAGGTCATTAGGGGTATAAAACATGCAGCCGACGCCATTTTATTCAGTCTTTCTTGCCGCACGGTGCCCGAAGCAGAAACAGTTCGCAAGTGCCTGTCAGCCAATTCCTGAAATTTTCGCATTCGAGTTTCAGAACCGAAGTCTTCAAACTAAAGCTAAGTACCCCATTGGGGAAACTTTTTTTGCTCCTTACCGATGTCAGTAAAAGTTAATAATTGCATTACTTGTGGGAAGCAAATAACCTCATAAGGATTTTCATTTGTATTGTATTCCTTGCCTAGGCCCAGATCATAACGTGCCTTGATGTCAGTTTTGTGCTAGATTTAACCAACACACTATTAAGCATCAGTATAGTTTTGCTTCTAAATATTTTGGATCAAGATTTAATTATCCTGAAATGTCATCGGTTAGCAATCTGACTACCGGAGTTCTCAAAAAACGCAAAGAAAAAGACAGACTGTCGAGGTCCAAAATTGATGACGAAGCTTCTCCTAAGCCAGTCGCCGGTTTGCCGGTACTCACTGAGGTGCTTTGCAGCCCCTGATACCCGCTACTTTTGAGTCGCAGGGCTCTACTGAGACCCATTCGGAGTCCAGTATGCCGCGAAATTCTCAGAGTATTGAACTCTCGGATGTCTCTCCCTTGGATGGGTCCGGAGCCACTGAGCAGGCACCGGTTTCTGAGGGTGTTTTCAGGCCTCAACATTTTTATATAAAACCAACGCCAGCCTCAAAAACAAGATGAAAAACATCTTCTTTGTCTAAAAAACCGACGCATGAGCCACGTGCTCAGGACTCTATGCCTAAAAAACAGATGATCAAAATGGCTGAGGAGTTAATTACCTTGATCAGGGGTCCCCCCCACTAAGACGCCTAGGCAAGGCACTGATTATGAATCTTCAGATCAGGTTTCCATTTCTTCTGATCAGGAATTTTCTGTTCCACCCTGTGAGGATTCTGATGCAGAGGAATCCATCCCATCTGCATCTCCTCCGGATTACTCTTTTGGAGAAACTTTGCATACTTTAAGGGAACATTTTCACTGGGAGAGTCAGGACTTTTCTGAATCAAAAAAAATGCCTAGGGATTTCTTTCTTCTTCCTCAACATAGGCTTTTGGCTATACCCCCTGCACTAGACATTGTGGATGATGTGTTTTCGGAATCAAGCATGGCTCCTGATTCCCTTCCTCCGGCTCTTAGTAAGCCAGACAGATATTACAGGGTTCCTGACTCCCATACATTTCTATTCAACATTTCTATTGAAAAATCCTGCTGCTGATCCAAGGACTATTTCTCAGGGTCCCAAGGGTGTAAAGGCCTCTACAGCCAAAAATCCTACCCCCTCTGATAGAGATTCCAGGGCGCTGGATAGATGGGGAAAGAAGGTTTATACGTCTGCTACCTTGGCAATCAGAGCCTTAAACTGCCAGTTTCATATGCTTAAATATCAACAGCATGTTATGTGCTTACTGAAACAGAAAATTATGTTGATTTCTGTTTGTGTGGAAAATAAAGAGTTATAGGAATTACTGCATTCAGCAGAAAAAGTTGGAAAGCATACTTTGCAGTGTGGTTTTGATTCCTTGGAGACCTCTTGCAGGGCTGCAGTTACTGGATCTGTAATTAGAAGACATGCCTGGCTCAAGGAGCAAAATCTGCCTGATCATGTTAAAGCTAAATTGTTGGATGCTCCCTTGCAGCATGATACTCTGTTTGGTAATAAGGCAGAAGAGGTTTTAAAGAAAATGGAAGATAAAGCTAAATCTATGCAAACTGTAAAAGATTTCTTGCAAGTGCAGCCACCCAGGTTTAGTAGGCACTGGCCTACTAAAAATTGGTCCTTTCTTGTGTCCAACAGAGCCACTCAAGGCAAATCCAGGCGCTCAAAAGGCTCCAGATACCAATCACAGTGTTCTTACAGGTCAAAGCAATGGGGTGCCTCCACCTCCAAATCTGAAGGAAACAAAGCACAACCCTATAGTAAGCAGTCTCAATGACTTTCCCCTACCATCACCAAGCACTTATCTTTTAGCAGCCCCCTTGTGGGGAAAACTAGCACTTCATGCTCAAAATTGGCAGTTAATTACACAGGACAAGTGGGTATTGAACATAGTATCCCAGGGGTACAGATTTAATTTCCATATTTTGACAATGCCAAACTGATGGCCAGATCTGCCACAAAATCAGTGGGGAGAGGCTGAGAAACAAGTTACGTCCCTCATGGATATGGGGGCTATTCAGCCAGTACCAGAAAAGGAAAAAGGACAAGGTTTTTATTCAAGACTGTTCCTGGTACCCAGAAAAGACAATTCTTGGCGTCCAATACTGGACTTATTGATTTTGAACACGTACCTGGACATTCCAAAATTCAAAATGCTGACTTTACAACAGCTACTGCCTATGCTGGGCAGGAGCGCTTGGTTAGTAACTCTAGATTGAAAAGAGGCATATCTCCATATCCTAATAAGGGAATCATGCAGAAGATACCTCCGCTTCAAGGCAGGTTTTTTGCATTACCAATTCTCTGCACTGCCCTTTGGCTTATCTACTGCGCCCATGGTCTTTACAAAGTGCCTGGCACCAGTAATTGCATTCTGCAGACAAAGAAGCATACCAATTTATCCTTATCTGGGCGACTGTCTCATTCAAGCAGAGGACAAGGACACTCTTCTTCAGCATGTGGCGTTTGTAAAAAGGCTTCTAACATATCTAGGGTACACCATAAACGAAAAGAAATCACAACTGGTACCCTCACAAATAATTACATTCCTGGGTGCAAGCTTGAATACAGCTGCCCAAGGTGACTTACCTTACGCCAGACAAACAAAGGTAACTGACAATATATTTCAAACAAATGGCAACAAAAACCCAGTTATCTGCAAGACAAATTCTGCAAGCTTTGGGGTTCATGGCATCCTGAATTCTACTAATTCCATATGCGAAACCGCATATGAGGAAACTTCAATGGTACCTAAAAAGTTTATGGAGCAAACATTGTCATAGTCTGGAAACAATCAATCCTCTCATTCCCTGCCTACAACAGGAGTTTCTTTGGTGGGCAGAGACATGTCACCAAAACAAAGGGATTGTCTTTCACTCTACCCCCTGCCACCCAAACCCTAACTACAGACGCATCAGACTATGCTTGTGGGGCCCACCTGGCGGGGAGATGCATTCAGGGCAAATAGAGCCCAAAATAAATGCATCAGCATATCAACCAGAAAGAGATGGTAGCTGTTCAGAATGCTCTGACAGCCTTCAAGGACTTACTTCATCCAGGACAACTACTGATAAAGACGGACAACACCATGGTTATATGGTACATAAACAAACAGGGGGGTACACATTCCTACCCCCGTTGCAGACTAGCCATGACATTGTGGAACACGGCTTTGACTTAATAAATACATCTTCAAGCTCAATTCCTGCCAGGAAAACAAAATACTCTGGCAGATGACCTAAGCAGAAATCTTATGGACCCACACGAATGGAAACTGGATCCACAAATCTTCAGCATGTTAGCACGGAAATGGGGGAGCCCAGACATAGATTTATTTGCCTCTCCCCAAAATTATCAGCTGGACAAATTCTGCACAAGAATTCATCACAAAAAAGCATGGAAAGTGGACGCCCTATCCTTCAGTTGGAAAAACCTATCAGTCTATGCCTTTCCCCCCTCTGCCTCTTCTCTCCAAGGTCTCAATAAAAGTCAGGCAGGATAAAACAAAAATGATCCTAGTTGCTCCAGACTGACATCGACAACACTGGTACCCACTTCTAAGGAACATGTCTCAATTTCCCCCTTGGTACTTGCCTCAAATACCTCATCTACTGTCTCAGCAGAACAATCAAATTCTGCACACTCGGCTCCAAACTCTGAACCTTGCAGCATGGCTGATCATTTAATTATTCAAACAACACCTCTCAGTAAATCTGTGATGGATGTCATTTTGGAAGCCAGAAGGCCTAGTACTAGAAAATCTTATGCTGATAAATGGAAGAGATTCTGTGCTTGGAACCAATCACAAGGAACAGACACAGCAAAGCCCAATATTCCTCAGATTTTACAGTATTTGACTGAGATGCTTGACAAGGGCCTATCTTTTTCTTCAATAAAAATCCATTCCTCTGCCATTTCGGCTCATTACAACACAGAGCCTCCCCTCTTTTCTCATCCTGTGCTTAAACAGCATCTTAGAGGGGCCAAAAATTTAAGGCCTCCCAGAAAATCTCCAACTCCTGCATGGGACCTCAATTTCGTACTGGAAAAACTCACCCTGCCTCCTTTTGAACCAGCAGCTACTGCGGATATAAAATTTCTATCTTGGAAAACAGCTTTTCTCTTGGCAGTCACTTCAGCAAGAAGGGTTTCAGAACTACAGGTCCTCATGGCAGTGGAGCCTTTTATTATATTTTACCTGCACAGGGTGTCCCTCCGGACCAATCCTTCTTTTATGCGGGCGGCGCAGTGGTGCAGTGGTTTATGCTGTCACCTCACAGCAAGAGGTTCTCCGGTTCGATTCTCGGCTGGGGTGCATTCTGTGTGGAGTTTGCATGTTCTCCCTGCATTCGCGTGGGTTTCCTCCTGGTACTCCGGTTTCCTCCCGCATTCTAAAAACATGCTTCTGGAGCATTTCTCCCTGGGCCTCCGCTGAAAACAGGATCTGTGGAACCTAGTCAGACTTTCCCAATCAACAAATGTTAAATAAATAAATAAATAAATAAATAAAATGCCTAAGGTGGTATCCAGTGTGGCTCTTAACCAGACCATTCATCTGCCAACATTTTACCCAAATCTGCAGAACAAGGGGGAGCGGATTCTGCATTCCTTGGATGTACACAGACAACTAAGATTCTACTTTAACAGGACCAAATCTCTAAGAAAATCTGAGCATCTACTGGTAGCATTTACTGTAGGATCAGAGGAGAAGGCTATATCAAAGCAGACTATTTCTAAGTGGATAAGCCACTGCATTCGTTTCTGCTATTTGCACCATGGTAAACATGTGCCCAAGGGGATCAGATCACATTCCACCAGGGCTGCCTCTACTTCAGAAGCTTTTCTCAGAGGGGTCCCTACCAAAGACATTCTAGAAGCTGCTACTTGGAGCTCTGTGCATACCTTCACAAAGCATTATCATTTACCTCTCTTCTCCAAATCCAGGGCAGGCTTTGCCACTGCAGTCCTATAGGGCCTTATAGCTGCTCCTAATGCTGCTTAGTTCCATCCTCCCATCCATAGCTTTGGGATTCTTCCCTAATTTAATGACTGCATCAGTGAAACACGAACAACATAGTACAGTTATGTACACTTACCATAAATGTAGATGTTCGAGTGTATTCACTATTGCAGTCTGGGTTACCCGCCCACCATCCCCCTTTCTATACCTTTTCTTTCCTTCACTATACTCAAATGCCTTTATGGTGTATTTGCTTTTAGCTGAAGGTAAAATTTATGTTTCTAAAAGTGCAATTATATATTTACTGTTTATTTATATATATATTTTTGCTCCCCATTTGGGGGGCACCTGACATCTGGGGCACGAAAAACTGAATAAAATGGCGTCGGGTGCATGTTTTATACTCCTGATGACCTGATATCATGGAAGAGGAGACGGCAACCGACGCAGAACCCAAGACTTTGTTATTCAGGCCGACTGAGGGCAACCTGCCAGCAGATTACCCAAATGTAATGACTGCAACAGTGAATACACTCGAACATCTACATTTATGGTAAGTGTACGGAACTGCACTTTCCCAGGGTCCGTCGTGGCTCCCCCTTTGTGGAGTGGGATAACCATTGTGGTGCACCATTCAGTGGGCACAAAGCCTGAGGTGAGGCTATGATTGAACATGGTACTTAGTTAGGGTGCCAGTTCATTCTGTAGTTCATGTAGAACACCGCCTGGGATATTATCAGGTCCCATGGATGCTGTGTTCTTGGCTTTGGAGAGTGTGTTTTTTACCTGTGCAGCCGTGATTACAGGAACTTTGCATTCTTCCGGTATAGAGATGGGCCCTCTAGGGGGTGAGAGGGAGGTAAAGTTAGCACTGAACCTATCTGCCAGGATGTTGGCAATATCAGTTGGTTCTGTATATTTAGTGCCATTGTCCTGTAACTCAGAGCAGATCTGAGTGTTGCCATTGAAATTCTTGACATAGCTATAGAATGCTTTGTGGTTGGCTTTAGAGTCAGTGGCAGTTTTGTTTTCGTAACTAGCTTTGGAGGATTTTATGAGGGATCTCAGCTTCTTACTGAGGTTGACCAGGGAGTTCCTCCAGTCATGGGATTTTACTCTTTTTTTTTTTTTTGCAACAGTTTCTTTCTTCTGTTGTAGAGTTTGTTAATGGCAGAGGACCACCAGATCGGCTTCCTTTTTTTGGAGGATAGCATCGTGGTTCTGTTAGGGATAGCATGATCCATACACTCGTGTAAGTGCTTATAAAATGCATTTGTGTAGGATTCAGCAGTCGTACCTCTGTTGTCCGTCTGCATGGGTGTCATGAAGTTTGCCACTTCTGTCTTAAGAAGTGTGAAGTTGGCTTTGGAGAAGTTTTTTACGGTGGTTTCCCTAATTGGGGGTGGGGGCGGGATGTGGCTGTCTAGGGTGATTAGCTTGTGGTCGGATCTGACCCACTAGGAATTGACCTCTAGTGTGGAACACCGATTGCCCATGTTGGTAATGACCAGGTCTAGGATATTGCTGACCCTGGTGGGGGGTGTGAATAAGTTGATCCAAGGCATTGGAATTTATGAATTCCAGAAAACGTTGAGCAAAAGAGTTAGTACATGAGTAGTTTTCCCAGTTAATGGTGGGGTAGTTGAAATCACCCATTATTAGGGTGTTGGGTTGTGCCTTAATACTTTCCAGTGTATCAAGAAATGAGGAGTGGGAATCCTGGGGCATGATGGGGAGTCTGTAGCAAGCTACAATTTGGATTGCAGTCTTGACCAGAGTTAGTTGCACTTGGATAATCTCGGATGCATTATGCTGTGCAACTAGCCTGGAGGTTTGGATATCCTTAATGAATATGGATACGCCTCCACCTTTAGTGCTTCGTTCTGGGTTAGGTGGCCGAAAGGTGTGGTATGAATTATAGCTTGCTAACACAGGGGTGCTCTCTGGAGCTTTGAACCAGGTCTCTTTCACTGCACAGATGTCGATGTTCTCAATTTTAAGGAGTGCCTCAAGTGAGTGCATTTTGAGGTTTAGACTTCTAGCATTGAGTAGCATTACCCCCAGATTTTGCTTGCTTGTACCTGTTACGGTGGTGAATTTGTCATTTGAACCTTGCCTAAAAAGGCACTATAGGGGTGGCAAGAGCCTTAGCCAGTATCCGGAATCCCAAGGGCGACAGGTGCAGGCCATCTCTGGCAAAGCATCATGGTCTGTTGATCATGTCGTCCCAGGCAGACATATACTGGATCCCCTTAGAATGACACCAGAAGCTTAGCCAATTGTTGAAGTCAATCATTTTGTCCTTGTACTGTGGTATCATTCTGGGTGATGGCAGGATGCTTCTCAGGGCTAGGGTCATACCTACCTGGGCTACAAGATCGGAGAGCTCCTCCATGTCTCTTTTCATGTAGTCCAGGGAGGTACGTCTCAGGTCTTTCACACCAACATGGACAATGACAGTGTCATATTTGTACTTGTTGTGGAGTGACCTGAGTGTGTGCGTTATGTGGCGGATCCTGGCACCTGACAGGCGGCTGACAGTAACTTTCTCCTTGTTTAGACTGGTGAGTGGAACATCAGTGTGCCTAGAGTCACCTATGATTAGAGTGTTGGGTACGTTATGCCTTATGGGCTGTGGTTGAGTGGCACACTGAGTTTGTGGGCTATGTGTCATTTGGGTTGTGTTGGGGGGGGGGGAGTTTGCTTGTGTTTCTGCTTTGGAGGTCCCTGATGCTTGGGCAGGTTTTTATTGAGAGTCTCCACGAATGTAGGTGTGTGTTTTGTGTTTCTATGCCTGTGTTTTGGTGGTGTAGGTTTTGAGGGACTATGTGATGAGTGTGGTGTGGTGCAAGTGTTTACCTTCTCCTCTTGACTGTCTAGTCCAGTCTTTGGTGACAAGAGCTTTGCTTCCAGTTTGGCTGTATAAGTGCATCTCTCACAGGTTGTAGTGTTGGGTGGTAGGATGAGAGGGTTGTCTGTGTACATGTGGCAATTGCTGCATTGCCCCATGATGCCCAGATTCATCAGGTAGACAGGAGAAATCACCGGGAGCTGACCCTTAGACATGCCTGGATAGGTGCTTATTTATTAAGTACTAAAAACTGCTTTCCTGTAGACAAGTGAGGAAAGTTGAGTGCTGTAGTAATTTGCAGCTTATTTAGTGCTTACAACGAGTTCTGAACAAGTGGCGAGTTCAAAGAAACAGATTTGAGTCATCCAAGCCCAAAGTACAAGCAAGGTCAATCCTAAAAGTATTGGGCACTACGGCAGTAGCAATAATGGTGATTCCCTTAGCGAGATTACACAAGAATCCTCCAATGGATGCTGTTTACTCAGTGGTCCATGTAAGAACTATCCGTGTCCCATTTGATAACTCTGATGGAAACCTGCAAGAAAGATCTTCGTTGGTGGCTTCATTCAGATCAAGTAACAATGGGCCAATCCATAGTTCCCCCTGTTCTGTTAGCTACAGTGACCACGGATGCTTCCCAGATAGGGTGGGGGGGCATTATTAGGGAAGAACAGCCGAAGGCATTTGGCAGGACCACAAGGCTCATTTGCACATCAATGTACTAGAGATGAGAGTAGTGCTCATGGCATTGCAAGCATTCCAGGTCTCTCTTCCGATTGGTACGACTGCAATAAAAGCAGACAATATGTCAGTAGTGTGGTACATAAACGAGGAGGAACCAGATCTTACCCACTCTGTCGAGAGGCCCTGAGAGTATGGCAGTGGGCAAAGTCCTCCCAGCCTTTTCTGATAGCAATGCACATCCCGGAGAAATCCAACATGATAGCAGACAAACTAGGCAGAGCCATTCTGATGCCACATAGTGGTCCCTGAAGAAAGAAGTAGTGGAAAGGATATTTTGCAGATGGGGTCAGCCTTGCTGCGACCTATTCACCACAGCCACAAATGCTAAATGCAGCAGCTACTTTGCCCTGATCCCCTCTCCGGGGAAGTCCCCGAGGGATGCACTTGTACACAATTGACCCCCAGAACTCCTTTATGCTTTTCCACCCTTTCCTTTAATACCCAAAGTTCTCCAAAACGTCAGCAGACGGGGAAGGACCCTGATTCTAATAGCCGCATTCTGGCCTCGTCAGGTATGGTTCCCCTTCCTGAAGCCTCATCTCTTGGAAGAACCATGGATCCCTGACCCAGTGCCAGACCTTCTGACACACCCATCGGGGAACTTCCATCCATCTCTTCACTCTCTAATATTGACAGCGTGGCTGCTCCAATTCCCAATATAGCCAGACTACACAACTTTACTCCAGAGGGTTCACCACATACTAATTTCTTCTCATAAAATTTCTATGAGGAAAGTGTACCACAGCAAATGGAAAAGATTCTCAATCTGGTCTTCACATCACTTCCTTGACCCCTATTCAGCACCCTTAGCTTTCATTTTAGAATTACTAGCTAAGCTTTTCAATGAGGGAGCTGCTGCAGCAACGATTCGGGTCCAGCTGGCAGCAATATCCAATTTTCATATTGGGAACGAAGGTGTAAACATGTCTCCATAAACTCTCTAAAGCTTTCCTGAGAGGAACAAATTTGCTAAGACCACCTATACGACCACCCTTGCCACCATAGAATCTTAATTTTTTTCTTTCTCGCATAATCCTACCTCCCTTTGAACCAGCATCATCTTGTGACCTGAAATTTCTATTTTGGAAAACACTTTTTCTTGTAGCAATCACATCAGCAAGAAGAGTGTCAGAGTTGCAAGCTTTACAGTCAAACCTCCCTACATGGTCTTTAATAACGATAGTGTCACTACGTACAAACCCTCCCTTTCTACCCAAGGTATGCTCGAAGTTCAATCTGAATCAGTCAGTAAACCTACCAGTATTCTTCCCTACGTATGGCAGTAAGGCAAAATACATGCTTCACCAGCTTGATGTTCACAGGCAGTTATGTTTCTACTTGCATAGAACAAAAACACATAGGAAATCGGACCAACTTGTCTCTTTTTCTGAAAACAAAAAAAGTTTAGCTGTAAGAAAGACAACTTTATCCAGACGGTTGTCAGATTGTATTTCATTTATCAGTCAGCAGACAAACAGTTGCCAAATAAAGCAAGGGCGCATTCCACCAGATCCATCTCAAATTCTCAGGCCTTTAAAGCAAGTTTGCCGTTACATACCATTTGTGCAGCAGCGACATGGGCAAAACCTCACACCTTTATCGCTCATTGCAAAGTAGACTTGGCTTCCAGGGACAGAGCCTCCTTTGGGTCCACTGTACTGAAGAATATCCTCCCGTGAGCCATCCAGGAAAGATGGTGCTACGGATCATCAGTATAGAATGAAGATGAGACAGGACGAATTCACATTCCATGTGAGTTGTCCATCTCGTCTTGATTCTTATGTCCCAACCTCCATCCCCCGTCCTCTTAGCTCCTGGAGGATCAAGGAAGTCGTAGCATTCAGTTATATACTTTGGTCCTTGTCCAGGTTTGTAGATTTAATATATATGTACATCTGTATACAGTTGTAGAGTAGAATATAAATTCACCAACAAACAAGATCTGAGGAAAGCACTGCAGCATCATGGGATAAGTATGGAGCTACAAGCTAGTTTCAGATCTCAAGCTTTAGTAAGCGTCCAAGTCTGAAGGCATCAGTATAGAATGAAGACGAGATGGACAGCTCACATGAAACGTTATGGTGAGTACACAACTTCTTTTTTTTTTTTTTTTTAAATCCTACGAATTCCTTCATGTTGCGGTATGTAAGTGGTAATAAAAGTACAAGAGAGATTCTAATTATTTCTTTCATTGTTCATGGTAGTAGATTCCAAAAGCCCTCCTACCAATATAGGTCTTAAAATTCCTTTCTTTCGTTTGTCTTTTATCTCATTTGCAACTTTACTTACTAATTCCAGAGGATAACCTCTACCCAAAAAATGTTCGGTCATTCTTTTACATTCCTTTTCAAAAGTTGCATATTTAGATGTCATACATGCCACTCTAACAAATTGACCCTTGACTAAACCTTTTTTCTGATGAGCATGGTGGTAGCGGTTATAATGTAGGAAGCTGTTGGAGTAAGTAGGCTTCCTGTATATATTACTCTGAATTGACTCCCTGTCAGAATCATTGGATACTAATATATCCAAATAACTAATACTGTATGCATTGTACTGATATGTAAATTTCAAAAAAGTGGTAATAGAATTTAAATAATCCACAAAACTTTGAATTTCTATTTCTGAAGCCCCCCACGCTATAAATATATTGTCCAGAAATCTTGTGTATAACTGCCGTGGGGGGATATCAAATTTGTTGAACACATTCTGCTTCTCCCTTTGGAGCAAAACTATGTTCGCGAAAATTGGAGCACAACACGCCCCCATGGCTATACCTCTCTTTTGAAGGAAATATTGTCCATCCAAGTGTACTAAATTATACTTTAATACTAACTCTAGTAAAGTACTAATCACATTTATTTCATTTGGACTGAATTTCCGACACCATTACGCCAGTCTTTCTTGCCGTGAGGTAGCAGAAGCAGTTCTCAAGTGCCGGTCGGCCGACTCCTGAAATTTTCGTTTTTGAGTTTCAGAACCGAAGTCTTCAACTAAAGCTAAGTACCCTGTTGGGGAAACTTTTTCTTGCTCCTTACTAATGTCAGTAAAAGTTAATAATTGCATTACTTGTGGAAAGCAAGTACCTCACAAAGACTTTCACTCTTACTGTATTCCTTGTCTAGGTCCTGACCACGGCGTACCTTGCTGTCAGTTTTGTGCTTTATTTAATCAGCGCACTATCCGTCATCAGTATATTTTCGCTTGTAAATATTTTGGTTCTCAGTTTAATTATCCAGAAATGTCGTCTGTTAGCCATCTGACTACCGGCATTCTGAAAAAATGCAAAGATAAAGACATAGACAGGCCGCCGAGGTCGAAAGCTGCCGACGACGCTTCTCCTAAGCCAGTCGCCAATTCGCCGGTACTCAGTGAGGTGCTTTCGCAGCCCCTGATACCCGCTACTTCTGACTCGCAGGCCTCTATTGAGACCCATTCGGAGTCGTGAGATGCTTCAACTGTGGAACCTGCGTATGTCTCTACCTTGTATGGGTCTGGAGCTGCTGTGCAGGCACCGGCTTCTGAGGGTGTATTCAGGCCTATGGACTTGCATATTAAACTGACGCCTCCTTCTTCATTTAGGCCAAAATCTCGAACCATGCCTAAGAAACCGACGCCAAGGCTGCATGCTCAGGCCTCTATGCCTAAAAAACAAATGATAAGAATGGTTGAAGATCTTATAACTCTAATCAGGGGAAGCCAACCTCCCCCCTTCTAAGAGACCTAGGACTGAAGTTGTTTATGAATCTTCTGAACAGGTTTCTGATTTTTCTGATTCTTCTGATGATCTGGATTTGCCCTTATCTACTTATGAGGATTCTGATGCAGAGGACTCTATTCCCTCTGCTTTCCCTCCAGAGGATTTTTCTTTTGGTGAGACCTTACATACTCTAAGGGAACATTTCCACTAGGAAAGCCAGGATTTTTCTGATTGTAAAAAGAGGCTTAGGGATTTGTTACTCCTGCCTCAGCATAGGCCTTTAGCTATACCTCCTGTACTAGACATTGTTGATGATGCTTTTTCAGAATCTAATTTGGCCCCTGATTCTTTGCCTCCTGCTCCCAGAAAACCTGACAGATATTACAGGGTTCCTGATTCTCACAAGTTCCTTTTTAAAAATCCTATTGTGAATCCAGAGACCATTTCACAGGGACCCAAGGGCATTAAGGCTTCTACTGCTAAAAATCCTACCTCCTCTGATGGAGACTCCAGGGCACTGGATAGATGGGGTAAGAAAGTTTACACTTCTGCAACATTGGCCATTAGGGCTTTAAACTGCCAGTTTCATATGTTAAAGTATCAACAACATGTTATTGGATTGCTTAAACAGAAAATGATGTTAATTCCTGACTGTGCTGAAAATAAAGAATTACAGGTTTTAATGCTTTCTGCTGAACAGGTTGGAAAACATACTTTGCAATGTGGTTTTGATTCATTAGAGGCCTCTTGCAGGGCTGTTGTTACTGGGTCTGTGCTCAGAAGGCATGCTTGGCTTAAGGAGCAAGGTTTGCCTGATCATGTTAAAGCTAAATTTTTGGATGCTCCCATAAATCAGGACCACCTGTTTGGCAACAAGGCTGAGGAAGTTCTTAAAAAGATGGAAGATAAAGCTAAATCTATGCAACTGTTAAAGATTTCTTACAAGTTCAGTCTCCTAGATTTAGTAGGCACTGGCCCTCTAAAAATTGGTCCTTTCCAGCCCCTTCCAGGTCTTCTCAAGCCAAACACAGACATAGCAGAAACCCCAGGTTTCAGTCCCAGGGGACACACAAGATTAGGCAGTGGGGGATTGCCACACCCAAACCTGGGAGTAGTAAGACTCCCCCTATGGAAAACTGTCTCAATGACTTGCTTTTAAAACTTCCAAGCACTTCCCAACTGAATGCTCCTTTAAGCGGAAAGATTGGTCTGCAGGCCAGAAACTGGGAACTCATTACCCATGACAAATGGGTCTTAAATATAGTGTCCCAAGGATAGAGATTTCATTTCCATACATTACCAACACCAAGCGGGTGGCCAGATCTATCCCCAAATCAGTGGGCAGAGGCCCAAAATGAAGTACTGTCTCTCTTAAACATGGGGGCTATTCAGTTGGCACCAGAAGAGGAAAAGGGACAAGGTTTCTATTCAAGACTTTTTCTGGTACCCAGAATAGGCAATACATGGTGTCCTATCCTTGGACCTTTCTATTCTAAACACCTTTCTGGTGATTCCAAAATTCAAAATGCTGACTCTTCACCAGCTGCTTCCTATGCTAGGCAAGAATGCATGGTTGGCAACACTAGACTTAAAAGAACCATACCTGCACATCCCTATCGGGGAGTCTTGCAGAAGATACCTATGCTTCAAAGCAGGCTACATGCACTATCAGTTCTCTGCACTGCCCTTTGGCTTATCTACTGCGCCCAGGATATTCACAAAGTGCCTAGTTCCAGTCATTGCATTTTGCAGGCAAAGAAATATTCAGATATACCCATACCTGGACGATTGTCTAATTCAGGCAGAAAGCAAGGATATTGTTTTGAATCATCTGGCCTTTGTTCAGAGGGTACTGACTTGTCTGGGGTTCACCATAAACGAAAAGAAATCCCACCTGGTATGCTGTCAACAAATTATATTCCTGGGAGCAAGCTTGAATATAGCTTCCCAGTTGGCTTACCTCATGCCAGAGAAACGGATTCATTTGACAACTTACTTCAAACAAGTGGCCACAAAAACCCAGCTATCTGCAAGGCAAATACTGCAAGCCTTGGGGTTCATGGCCTCCTGCATTCTTTTAATTCCATATGCAAGACTACATATGAGGAAACTACAATGGTATCTCAAAAGCCTATAGTGTCAACATTCACGGGATCTAGAAGCAAGGATTCGTATCATACCTTGCCTACGCCTAGAGTTCTTTTGGTGGGCAGAGGCCTGCCACCAGAACAGGGGACTACCATTCACATTACCCCCTGCTGCCCAAATCTTAACAACAGATGCATCAGACTATGCATGGGGGGCTCATCTGGCATGGAAGTGCATTCAAGGCAAATGGAACTCAAGTCAAATGCACTGCACATAAATCAAAAGGAAATGTTAGTTGTACAGAATGCTCCGACAGCCTTCAAGGACCACATTCTTCCAGGACAACTAATGGTAAAGATGGACAACACCACTGTCATGTGGTACATAAACAAGCAGGGGGATACACATTCTTACCCCCTTTGCAGACTATCCATGGCATTGTGGAACACAGCTTTGAACTACCAAGTGAATCTACAAGCTCAATTCCTGCCAGGAAAACTAAATACACTGGCAGATGGACTAAGCAGAAACCTCATGGACCCACAAAAGTGGAAACTGGAACCAAGGATTTTCAACATGTTGACAAGCAAATGAGGGAGCCCAGATATAGACCTGTTTGCCCCCCCCCCCCCGAACCATCAACTGGACAAATTTTGCACAAGGATTCCCCACAAGCTGGCTTGGAAAGTGGATACTCTATCCTTCAGCTGGAAAAACCTATCAGTTTATGCCTTTCCTCCTCTGCCTCTGCTCTCCAAGGTACTACTAAAGATCAAACGGGACAAGCCAAGGACGATTTTAATTGCATGAGACTGGCCTCGCCAACACTGGTACCCACTCTTGCGCAGTGTGTCACGCTTGGATCCATGGCACCTGCCTCGGACTCCTTCCCTGTTGTCTCAGCAGGAGAGCCAGATTCTGCACCCTCAGCTGCAAACCCTGAACCTAGCAGCCTGGCTAATTACCTAATCTCTCCTTTACCATCCCTCAGCAAATCAATGATGGATGTCATTTTAGAGGCAAGGAGGCCTAGTACTAGAAAATCTTACGCTGCAAAATGGAAAAGATTCTGTGCCTGGAACCAATCTCAAGGAATGAACGCAGCAGTGCCCAATTTACCTCAGATTTTACAATACTTGACTGAGATGCTTCATAAGGGCTTGTCTTTTTCCTCCATCAAAATTCATGCCTCAGCCATTTCAGCTCATTATAGCACAGAGCCCTCCTCTCTTCTCTCACCCACTGCTCAAGCAGTTCCTCACAGGGGCCAAAACTTTAAGGCCACCCAGGAAAGCTCCAACTCCAGCCTGGGATCTTAACTTTGTCTTGGAGAAACTCAATCTTCCTCCTTTCAAGCCAGCTGCTTCTGCAGATTTATAATTTCTTTCCTGGAAAACAGCTTTCCTTTTAGCAATCACTTATGCAAGAAGGGAATCAGAATTACAGGCCCTTATGGCAGTGGAACCTTTCATCATCTTTCATGCGGACAGGGTGTCCCTCAGAACCAGTCCCTCCTTCATGCCCAAGGTGGTATCCAGTGTGGCTCTTAATCAGTCCATTCAGTTGCCTACCTTCTTTCTTAACCCACAGAACAAATGGGAATGAATACTGCACTCTTTAGATGTGCACAGACAGCTTAGATTCTGCTTGGACAGGACTAAACCTCAAAGGAAATCTGAACAATTGCTGGTGGCATTTGCTGCAGGGACAGAGGGGAAAGCTATTTAAAAACAAACCATTTCAAAATGGATAGGCCACTGCATTCTTTTCTGCTATAAGCACCATGGAAAACCTATCCCACAGGGCATCAGACCCCATTCAACCAGGGCTGCATCTACCTCTACAGCCTTTCTTAGGGACGTCCCTACTAGGGACATCCTAGAAGCTGCTACCGGGAGTTCTGTACATACTTTCACCAAGCATTATCATTTGCCAATTTTCTCTAAATCCAGAGCTGGTTTTGCCACTGCAGTCTTGCAGGGCCTTATAGCTGGTCCTAATTCTATTTAAATTCCTCCTCCCAACCTTAGCTTTGGAAATCTATACAAATGTAATGACTGCAACAGTGAAACACGAAGAACATAGTACTGTTGTGTACACTTACCATAAATGTAGATGTTAGAGTGTATTCACTGTTGCAGTCCTGGTTACCCTCCCGCCAGCCCCCTTTCTTCTTTTGGCTATACCTCTACTCTCACTTACAATCCTCTAAAAGCTTTTTGGTGTATTTATTTTTTTGTTGTAGGTATATCCTTGTATTTATAGATTTGATTGCTTCCCATTAGGGGGGCATCTGACATCTGGGACAAGAAAAACTGACGTAATGGCGTCAGCTGCATGTTTTATACCCCGACGACCTGGCGTCATGGAAGAAGGGACAGCAACTGATGCAGGACCCAAGACTTTGTTAATCAGGCTGACTGAGGGCTACTGCTAGCAGATAACCCAAATGTAATGACTGCAACAGTGAATACACTCGAACATCTACATTTATGGTAAGTGTACACAACTGTAATTTCTTTTCTTATTTATTATTAAATGTATTTAAACTTTTCATTGTGACTGGTCCTTTAGAGAATATTTTAACCTTTGAAAGTACTTGTATCTGTTGGTGACACTGTGGCCGTTACTGAAAGCTTGGCTGTTTGGTCAACATTACCATTTGTATTAATATTAAATGTGATAGTGTTCAATCTCGCCGTTTGTTCTTACACATGGGTTCGGAGCCGATCCTCGGCTCCGTGTCGGCCGCTTGCAAGCTCTGCATCGAGAAGAAGCTCGAGACAACCTAATACCCACAATCCCCTCTGCCTTTACCTCGGATCTAGTTTGCCGCTGCTGCGTTCGCATCACTGGGATCGAGCTCGAGCAACTTCAGATAAGAAATAACTTTTATTATTGTTATTTTTCAGGAAAAATTTATTCTAAAGTTCTATTTGGTGACATAGTGTATGTGTGTGTGGTAAGGTAGAAATACTCGGTACCGTTAAGTTTAATTAAACTTATTAGAGTTTTTCGGGGCGTACCACCCCTTACTTGAATTTGACAACCGGACTGACTTGTATATCGGATTCGACATATTTACTGGATTTGTCACTCTACTGGACTTGACTTTTTTTCTCTTACCTGTTTCTTCTTTAAGATGTCTGAGAAAATTAAATCAGGTTTTAAACGTTGCCAGTGTGGCCAAAAAATGTCAGTTACTGACAACCATAGTTCCTGTGTCTACTGCCTTGGCCCTCTCCACTTACAAGAGGACTGTTCAATTTGTCACTCTTTTAGTGGGAGGGTCATGACAGATAGGCGCAGGAAACTCATGGACAGGGGGTTATTAAAACCTTCCTTTCAGGAGGCTCTGGATGCTTCAGACCAGGCATCCAAATCCTCGAAGGAATCGAAGACATCGGAGCCCAAGTCATCGGCTCTGAGCTCTTTGAGTAAAGTTAGATCACCGGTTCCACAGACTTCGGGGCCGAGTGTTCAACTGTTGTCAGTTTCCGAGCCTCGAGTCTTGGAACCGGTGATGGAGCTCCCTCCCCCGACACTGTTGAGGTCGGCTCCGTCTTCGGTTCCTTCGACCCGTTCTTCTAAGCCCCTCTCCGACATCGATGTGGACCGTGTGGTGCAGAAGTTATTGGAACATACGGCCCTATCCAAACTTATCTCGGTTTCCACCCAATTGGTGTCGAAACTTGAAGGCCTCCCATTATCTCCATCTGTTCCTCCTCCGAGACCTGTCCAGTCTTTGGAGCCGGAAGAAGCTGAGCTGCTGATTGTGGAGCCCTCGGTGCCAGAACCGTCCTTTTCTCGGTCGGCTCCGTTCATCTCGACTCTGTCCGATCCGGTACCGGAGTCTCGGAGCCGAAGATCCATCCTTGGTTCCGGGACCGAGAGTCGGACCGATGTTTCGGTTCCGACGCTCCCTCTCGGGGCCTCGGCGTGGATCGACTCGGTTCCGTCCTCGGGGTCGATGCCTTCAGTGCCTATTTCGGGGATTCTTCCCATTTCTTCGGAACCGGGAGATACCTCGACTCGGGACCCGGGGGCTTTCGACCTCATGAGGAAGGTGTTGTCTACCCAGACAACCACGTCAGCAGGATCAGCTTCTCCTCCCCATAAAGGTCCGTTATCCTCCTCTGCACCCACAGCTATATCCAAGCGTCGAGCACCGGTGTCTCAGCCACCCCTGGAGGGTGCCCCCTCTTCCTCGGAGGCTTCTTCGGATGCTCCCCACGAAGAAGTCCCTAGGAAAAGATTGTGTAAGAGGAGACACTTAGATTCTCCACAAGAATCTTTGACATCTGATACTGACTTGGATGAGTCAGAAGGGTCCCCTAAGTCACCTTCAGAAGATGTCTCTTTTTCTGACATATTGGAGATCCTGAAACAGAGAGGTGACTGGCAGTCCCTCCCCCCTTCTGAGGATGAGTCAGTCTTGCTGAAGGCATTTGGTGCTCGCCCTTCCTCCTCCTGGGTCACTCCGCCCTTCGATGAATTAATGGAACTTATTGCTCGAAGGACGTGGGAGGCTCCTGACACAGTGGAACCAGTCCCTAGGAAGCCTAATAAGTATATCACTGCACCCCAGGACAAGACTTACTTGACAAAAGGAGTTCCAGTGGATGCTATGGTGGTGGCAGCGGCCACGAAAAAGGAGATGTCGGAATCTTCCTCATCTGTCCATCCCCCTAATAAAGATTCTAGGACTATGGACAGGTATGGGAAGCGCATTTTTAGTTCAGCGGCTTTTTCCATGCGATCCCTGAACTATTTGACCCACTTTACACGACTACAGAGGGATCTAGTCAAAGAGTTGGGAGATACCCTCCAGGGTACTACAGATGCTGCTGTCTCAGAGAAAGTGACAGCGCAACTTAATACCCTTACATCCATTGTGAACTCGTCCATGAGGCTGATCTCTTACGCAGCCGAAGGTTCGAGTAGGGCAGCAGCTTCAGCGATTGCTCTTCGCAGACAATCCTGGATGCGCTTATGTTCATTTGCGGAAGCCTTCAAGTCTTCCTTTACTAACGCCCCATTTGACGGTGCCACTCTTTGGCCCCAAAGTAAAGGAGACCCTTACCCGGTGTGAGCAGGAGGGAAAGACTCTGTCTGCTGTCGGAGTCCGTTTTTCCACCCCATCCAGACCGTACCCCAAAGGGCAACGTGGTGGAAAAATGTGGTTTCGAAAACCCCAAGGATCTTTCCCAGGCACACAGGGTGATGCCCCTTCTAGAGGCAGAGGAGGGGGCAGAGGTGGAAGACGCCGCCCTGGCGGCAGAGGGGGTCCGCAGAATCAAGGTGACAGGGATACACTCCCTGGTAAACCTTTCCAGCACTCCTTTGAGGAGGCCCGACTGTCCTGCTCTGGAGGCAGTCGGGGGTCGCTTAGCTTTATACCCTCAGGCCTGGCAAAACATATCTACAGACAAGTGGGTAAAAAGCGTGGTTACCAGAGGTTACAATATACCATTTCTATCCTATCCCATTCCAAAGAAAAGACTCCCAGATGTGCCGCCCCATCTGCGAGAGCCAGCAGCTTTAGAAATTTCAAAGCTGCTAGAAAAAAGAGTCATCCAACCAGTCCCAGTGGACCAAAGAGGATTCGGAACTTACTCAAGGTTCTTTTTAGTTCCAAAGAAAACAGGGGACTGGAGGCCCATTCTGGACTTAAGCGACCACAATACCTTCGTCAAGAAAGAAAAGTTCGAATGGTCACGCTTCAATCGATCCTTCCATTCTTACAGAAGGACGACTGGATGTGCTCAATAGATCTGAAGGATGCATACTACCACATCAAAATGGCCAGGGCATCCAGAGATCATTTGCGCTTCGGCTGGGTGCCAGTCACTTTCAGTTTCGAGCCCTGCCCTTTGGTCTGACCTCAGCCCCAGGGTCTTCACCAAATGCATGGCAGTGGTAGCGTCTCACTTGAGACGCCTAGGATTCCAGGTGTTTCCGTATCTGGACGACTGGCTCCTTTCTGCCACCACCCAGCCAACTAGTACAGGCCAGAGACTACACTCTTCAACTGTGTGTTCACCTCGAATTTCCGTAAACTTCGAAAATCCTTACTACAGCCATCACAGCGTATCTTATTCATAGGAGCGAATTAGATACACATCAGTTAATTCTAAGACTTCCTCCAGAAAGGATACTTTCACTTCAGACTCACATACGTCTTCTTCTTTTGTCCAGGAAATCCCCAGCAAAACTGGTACTGAAGGTTTTGGAACTCATGTCAGCTTCTCTTATTGCAATACCCTTGGGAAGACTGCACATGAGAGTCCTACAATGGCTACTGTTTGCACAATGGTCGTTCCAACAACTACCTCTGACACACGAGATTCTTATAACGAACACATGCAAATCACACCTAAACTGGTGGCTTCAGACTTGCAACCTTTCCAAGGGGAGACCATTTGTGCTACCCACGCCGACAGCTACGGTGACCACGGACGCTTCCCTGATAGGGTGGGGGGGCATCTTTCAGGGACAGACAGTCCAAGGCGAATGGACCAATTTAGAGTACAATCTGCACATCAATGTTCTAGAGTTGAGGGCAGTGTTTCTAGCGTTGCAACACTTTGCTCCCCTTCTTCCTCTGGGAACTATTGCAGTTCAGACGGACAACATGTCTGTAGTCTGGTACATAAACAAGCAAGGGGGAACCAAGTCCTATCAGCTATGCAGAGAGGCCATGAGAATCTGGCAATGGGCGGAGTCCACGGGTCGCTTTCTGATAGCAACGCACATCCCGGGGTCATCCAACGCCATAGCCGACAGGCTGAGCAGAGCAATACTGTTACCGCATCGAGTGGTCCCTAAAACAGTCAGTTGCGAAAAGATTTTTCGCGCGTGGGGCCAGCCTTCCTGCGATCTGTTTGCCTCCAATGAACGCCAAATGCAGGAGCTACTTTGCCCTATTACCCCCTCCAGGGGAAGTCCCCAGGGACACACTGATTCACGATTGGCCCCCGGGTCTCCTGTACGCATTTCCTCCCTTCCCCCTGATCACAAAGTTTCTCCAGAAAGCCAACAACCTACACAGGACAATAATCCTCATTGCCCCATTCTGGTCTCGTCAAATTTGGTTCCCCTTCCTCATGACACACTGCATTCGGGGACCCTGGATCCTGGACCCAGAGCCAGATCTATTGACTCACTCGTCAGGGACTCCCCACCCCTCGCTCTTGTCCCTCCATCTAGCAGCTTGGCTGCTCCAATTCCCAACTTAGCCAGGTCTGATCTTCTTTCACCTGCAGTTCAGAATATATTAGTGGCTTCTCATAAAGCTTCCACTACTAAAACATATACTAGTAAATGGAAGCGCTTTGTATTCTGGGCAAATACACAGCAAGTGGACCCTGTTATAGCTCCTTTGAATAAAATATTAGAGTTTTTAACAGAATTGTTCCATCAGGGTGCTTCTCCTGCCACATTAAGAGTTCAATTGGCTGCCATTTCTAATTTCCATGTGGAAGAATATGGGGCTCCTGTTATGGCCCACAGACTTTGTAAAGCCTTTTTAAAAGGGTCTTTTCATATTAGACCACCAATTAGATCTCCTACGTCACCTTGGAGTCTAAACTTATTATTATCTAAGTTGATGCTGCCCCCCCTTTGAACCATCCTCCTCTTGCCCATTGAAATTTTTGTCGTGGAAGACTCTCTTTTTGGTAGCCATTACATCCGCTAGGCGAGTATCTGAACTTCAAGCTCTCTCCATTAAACACCCTTATTTGATCTTTCATTCTGACAGAGTTTCTCTTCGCACTAATTCATCCTTCCTTCCTAAAGTTTGTTCTATTAACAATATTAATCAGTCCATTGAATTACCCACTTTCTTCAAGAATCACTCCAATAAAATGGAGTATATGTTACACAAATTAGATGTCCACAGACAACTAAGGTTTTACTTGGATAGAACAAAAGATCACAGGAAATCTGATCAACTTTTTGTAGCCTTTGCTGATAACAGAAAAGGAGTAGCGGTTACTAAAAGAACTCTTTCTAAGTGGTTAACTGATTGTATCATCTATGTCTATGATTCTTCAGATCAAACTCTTTTGCACAAACCCAAAGGACATTCCACAAGGTCAGTGTCTACATCCCTGGCTCATGCAGCTCGCCTACCACTAGACGCTATTTGTGCGGCTGCTACTTGGTCTAAACCACATACATTCATTTCTCATTATAAGGTAGACAAGGTTTCTAGGGACAGGGCAACCTTTGGTTCCACTGTGCTCAAGAACGTCCTTCCGTGAGTTCCTCAGGAACAAGGAGCTAGGGACGCTACCCATGTGTAAGAACAAACGGCGAACAAACGGCGAAATTGAACACTATCACATATAGAAGTTATGTCCTTACCATAACGTTCCATGTGGAGTGTTCATCTCGCCTTTGTTCTTACATTCCCACCCTCCCACCCTTCGGAAGAACGTTCAGTTTGGTGCCTGGTCTGGGGCATTCTGCTTCTGCATTGCAGTTGTTGTATATATGGTTGACATGTATATATATATATATGTATATATATAGACTCTTAGTTTCTGTGCATATGTGATATTGGCATGAGTGTTTCTCTCTCTGACTGCTGGTTTGCTTGCAAACTAGATCTGAGGTAAAGGCAGAGGGGGATTGTGGGTATTAGGTTGTCTCGAGCTTCTTCTCGATGCAGAGCTTGCAAGCGGCCGACACGGAGCCGAGGATCGGCTCCGAACCCATGTGTAAGAACAAAGGCGAGATGAACACTCCACATGGAACGTTATGGTAAGGACATAACTTCTATTTAATTTCACTCAGTATAATTGGGTACCCTTGTAGGAGCTTTAGAGTAGCTAGCTTTGGGGTGTCTGGTGGCAGTGTAACTACCTTATAGTCTGAGCAGAAGGGGGCATAGCTAGTAAATCTGTGCCTGCATTTCCCAGATTGTGTGTGTGTGTGTGTGTGTGTGTGTGTGTGTGTGTGTGTGTGTGTGTGTGCGTGAGAGCTACTTGGAGCAGGGGTATGAAGCACTGGTTTCACAGAGAAAGTGGTAGAGAACATGGCTTGGATACTCAGCTGAGGTCTCAACTCTGTAGCTGTTCCAGTGGGGAGTCTGATTGGGGACCTGGTGGGAGACAGACAGAGAAACCCCGTCCCTGAACTGAGTGTGTTCCCTTTGTGCTGTTAAGGGAAATTGCGCTTGATGCAGAGAGCTGCATCTGGAAATACTAGGTGTATCCACATTTATTCCAAGTGAAGATCTCTCTCCAGTGTCAGTTGTGAGTATTCAGGCTCCTTGATTACTGGCCCAGAGTGGGGATCTTACAAGGTGTAATAAGAGGGTTTTCTCTTCCATCTCTCTTATCATTAAGGTCTGCGAACTATTTAGGTCATATTTATTTGTACCTCGGCTCTGTCTTTAACCATTTGCAAGAAACTGTCCAGCCACTTTTTGATGGAAAAACTACAATGGATATAAAAAGTGTGCACACTCCTGTTAATATGCCAGGTTTTTGTGATATAAAAAATGAGACCACAATCAATCATTTCAAACCTTTTCCCACCTTTAATGTGACCTATAACCTGTACAATTCAATTTAAAAACAAACAAATCTGTTAGGGGAAAAAATATAAAATATAAAAAATAAAAACCATACAATAAGCTGGTTGCACAAGTGTGCACACCCTTAAACTAATACTTTGTTGAAGCACCTTTTGATTTAATTATAGCATTCAGTCTTCTTGGGTAGGAGTCTATCAGCGTGGCACATCTTGACTTGGCAATATTTGCCCACTCTTCCCTGGAAAAACGCAAATCTGTCATATTTATTTATTTTATTTTTATTTTTACATTTGTTTACCGGGAAAGTCCAGCTGGGCATATGCCCTTTTTCAGTGGAGGCCCGGGGAGAAAAGCTCCAAGTAATACGTTTGCATAAAAACAAAGCAACAAATCAGACAAGTATTAAATGTGCATTATATCAACAAAACTTTTAGTGGTATTACAACTGTAAAAAAAGCTGCACAAGTATCATTTGCAATACATACAGTGAATTTGTTAATATTTGTTATCATGGAGGTACAGTTAGCTAATATTAGTTTAGAGAAAGGTCATGTTCAGATATGCAGAGGGATTAGAAAGTGAGTTAGTATTTAGGGAGTGGCCTGTCCTGGGGGAATCCAGGGGCAGGGCCAGGAGTTTGCTTGGTGATTTTTCATGAAAGATTTGAATTGTTTTGACGAGGTAATGGAGACTAGAGTAGTAGGTAGGGAGTTTCACAGGTTGGAAGTATAGTTGGAGAAAAGGCCTTCTCCAGCTGAGTGTTTTGCTCTAGTAACTTGTAGTAGACTTTTATTGTCTGAGTGGAGGGATCTAGGAGCAAAGTATAGCTGGACTAGATCTCTGAGGGGTGGGGTTTTGTTTGGGTATTGTAGAATTTGATGGGCTAGGCTTAACTGGTTAAAGTTTAGGAGTTGTGGGAGTTCAAGCCAACCAAGCTGTTTGAGGGATTGGCAATGATGTGACATATATGGTGATTTAGTGGCAAATTTAGCTATTTTACTGTAGCAGACTTCAAGTTTGTTAAGGTCTGATGTACGAAGGTTAAGAATAGGGGATGCATATAGAGGTGTAGATAGCAGGTGGGTCCTGGCCATGGTGAGTCTTGTAGTACTTGTTAGAAACTGGGCATTTCTGTATAGGAGGATGAGCTTCTTGTGGACTTTTTGATGGTTTGATCTATATAGAGGTCAAATTTTAGACCATTGTCAATTACTACCCCAAGTAGTTTGGTATGGGCAGTTGGAGTTATAATGATTTTGCTTTTAGAGTAAATGTTGAAGATTGGGGGGGATAGATGCAATTCTAGTGGGACAGAAGAGTGAGAGGTTACTTTTGTCTGGGTTTAGTATCAGCTGGGAGTTGGTTAGCCAGGTTTCCACTGATAAGAAAGTGTCTTGGGTGGGACGGGGCTGCGCAGATCAGGGTTGAGTCATCAGCATATTGAATTATGGTGGAATGGGGAGTTGCAGAGTGTAGCTGGTTGGTAAAGAGTGAGAATAAGAGGGGTCCAAGGATGGAGCCTTGAGGGATCCCTGTAGTGACTGGGAGGAGGTGAGAGAGGGATTGTTGGCAACGGTCAGCTTGTTGCCTATCTGCTAGGTAGCTCTGCAACAAGTTAATAGTTGTGATAGTAATGTTGAGGGAGGAAAGGACATTAAAGAGTTTGTTATGGTTGACCATGTTAAAGGCTTTAGATAGGTCAAGGAATAAGGCTGATACAAATTGGGAGTTGTTTCTACATTGGTTAACTTTGTTGGTAAAGGGCAGTTGTACTATGTTCAGGATGAAAACCATGCTGAGTATTGATAAGGGTGAAAGAATAGCAATGGGCGATAGTTAGTAAGTTCGTATGAGGTGCCGCCTTTGTGAAGGGGTAGTATGTGTGATATTTTCCAGATAGAGGGTACATGTGCTTCCGCTATTGATCTGTTTGAGTATGGCTATAGGATAGGAGATGGCTTCTGCTGTGATTTTAAGATAGTCTGTAGGAAGGTTGTTGGCAGCTAATGTTGTAGGGCATATTGCAAGGGCATCTCTTGTGCACAGCCCTCTTCAGGTTACCTCACAGATTTTCTATTGGATTTAGGTCTGGACTCTGGCTGGGCCATTCCAAAAGTTTAATTTTCTTCTGGTGAAGCCATTCTTTTGTTGATTTGGATATATGCTTGGCGTCATTGTCAAGTTGAAAGGTGAAATTCCTCTTTATCTTCAGCTTTATAGTAAACACCTAAAGTGTTTGGGCTAAAAGTGACTGATATTTGGAACTGTTCATAATTCTCTCCACTTTGACCTCAGTTCCAGCTGAAGAAAAGCAACTCCAAAGCATGATACTGCCACCACCTTGCTTTACCGTGGGGATGGTGTTCTTTTGGTGATGTGAAGTGTTGTTTTTGCTCTGTGTACTTTTTGAAATTGTGGCCAAAAAGTTCACCCTTAGTCTCATCAGACCATAACACATTTTCCTGCATGCTCTTGGGAGACTTGATGTATTGTTTTGCAGATTTTAGCCTGGATGTTTTTCTGTGTAAGAAAAGGCTTCTGTCTTGCAACCCTACCCCATAGCCCAGACATATGGAGAATACGGGAGATTGTTGTCACATGTAGTACACAACCAGTACTTGCCAGAAATTCCTGCAGCTCCTTCAGTGATGCTGTAGGTCTCTTGGCAGTCTCCCTGACTAGTTTCCATCTTGTCTTTTCATCAATTTTTAAGGGACATCCAGTTCTTGCAACGTCACTGTTGTCCCATATTTTCTCCACTTTTTGATGACTGTCTTCACTGTGTTCCATGGTATATCCAATGCTGGGGAATTTTTTTTGTACCCTTCTCCTGACTGATACCTTTCTACAATGAGATCCCTTTGATGCTTTGTAAGCTCTCTGCGAACCATGGCGTTTGCTGTAGCAGGGAACTGAGTAATGTCAGGAAAATCCTACTAGGATAGCTGAACTTTATTTGGGACTAATCAGAGTCTCTTTAATTGATGGCAGGTGTGTACCCAAGAAGACTGAATGCTGTAATTAAATCAAAAGGTGCTTCAACAAAGTATTATTTTAAGTGTGTGCACACTTATGCAACCAGCTTATTGTATGTTTTTTATATTTTTTCCCGAACAGATTTGTTTGTTTTTCAATTGAATTGTACAGGTTCTAGGTTACATCAAAGGTGGGAAAAGTTTTGAAATGATTTATTGTGGACTCATTTTTTATAGCACAATAACCTGATATTTTAACAGGGGTATGTACACTTTTTGGGTATGTACACTTTTTATATCCACTGTACGTAGTAACTCTGTCATGATAAGATGTGGTGCACATTGAAGTGTGTATGAGAAGCAGGAGATGCTGCATCGAGAGTATCTGCTTCCCAAGTGGCTCTGAGTAAGTACACCTATTTGAGAACAGAGGCCTGTGCCGAAGACATGAAGGCCTAGTTGTTAGGTGTACCATTTACTACTGAAACCCTCGTTGGACATCTCGATGATGAAATTTTAGTGTAATTGGAAAAGAAAGATGGGCCAAGAACTGCACAAAACTCTTTCACATACCTGTAACATATTATTGTAGAAACTACCCATCAAGCATAAGATTATTCTGTAAAAAGCAGGCCACATCACTAAAAACAGCATAAGTTACTTGTAGCAACCAAGTACAACTCGTTTGTACACTTTTATTTTATGTAAACAACAGATTTTTAAGCACAATCAAATAAATATGTCTTACTATAGTGTTCTCCCTATGAAACCTAATTTAACTAAATAGGTTCCTGTGGTGCTAATGGTTACTACGAGATATTAAAAAATGCAAACAGCTTGAACAGCTTTTTACCTAAGGTAAACATTTTCAACTCCAGCTGTTTTCTTTTTATTTATTTATTTTTTTTTTTTTAGTAACTCTGTAGTAAATGCAGCTATAAGTCTAAAACATGGGTTCTAAATTCTTACTGTAATTCTATATTGAAAACAGAAACTCACAAAAAAAAACCCTGAAATACTCACCCTAACCCTAAAAAACTAATCGTTACCCTGCTGGGACGCATTATCACTTGAACTGTTTGCTTGTTGCATGATTAAAGTTGTTTACTTTGTCAAATATACGCATGAGCACATTGTTGTTTTTTAATATTAAATTAACTTAAATGCTTGTTTTTAAATAAATTTCTCATCCTCAATTGTAATTCACTGTTAATGACCCTTAGACTGTTCTGTTGCTAGATTTTTACTACTATTATTGAGGAATCTAAAATTTCAGTTGTAATTCACTGTTAATGGTATAGTTGATAGATTTTATTATTATTGTAGAATTTTTTTTTACTGTAGAATGCTGCATAAAGCTGTATGACTTCTTTGCTGTGTATGTGCATATGCTAATATGTTTGTCATTGTTACGGGAGCTTTTCTCCCCGGGCCTCCACTTAAAATGGGCTCTTTTTAGGCCCAGTGGACTTCCCCGGTCATCAAACTGAAATAAATATATAAATAATAAATAAATTGTATTCATGGATATTTAAAACATCTCCCTTTTTTCTTGTTTAGCACAAGTGAGATGCTGAGACACTGGTAACTACACTGCTTGCTCACAAATCACTTGGTTGCTACAAGTGATCATGGCCCAAAAAAAAAAAACATAGAGAAACTGGATTCTGCTCTCCCTCATCTTATTAGGCCCAGGTGCCAGCAATGGACATTATTCTGATGATTATTGCCTGAATACAGCAAGCCAGAATACTGCATATCATTAAGTCTTACTTAGCTAAGCAAAATATCATCTGTAGTTGGTATGAACATTTTGACCAAGACCTGAGTTTTTCCTTTAAGTACATTTTTAAGCAATCTCAGGCTACCTAATTCTGGGCCTTCATGTTTGCACCAACTCTGCCATGAAGTTCTTTTTAGAATGCTACTCTACTCCTAAAATCCTCTGAAGGCCAATTTCCCTGACTGAATTCTTGAGACAGAGAAACTTGTATGATATCAATTTGCAGACTCGGTTGCCCATAAAGGAAAATGTCACCTTTTCCTACAGTTTAAGTCATTTCTTAGGTTGCTTTTCTCCCTACAGTATGGTTCTAGTATTGTGTAGGTACCAGAAACCTGTTTGTAATTTAGAAAAATTTCATTTCCTTGCCTTGGAATCAAAGGAAGGGAAAGACCACACACTTTTTTTAAAGCTTAACTTCTCACATAATTTGCAGAGGAATTTGCCTATGCCTGCATGACATACCACAGACACCGAGAAATCTGTAGTTTGTCAGCAGTACCTGACAGTGTACTCTTATATGGTTAATTAGTCCTGCTGATGCCAGGAGCTCAGCAGTTGGTGTAAAAAAGAGAGATGCGTGAAACTGTTTTCCACTGTTGTTATTGCAGAGAGGAAGAGAACTTGGACTGATTCACAGCTGTTTCCAATGTAGCCATACTTTTCATAGCGAAATGGATCAATTACATCACTAAGTGGTTCAAAAACAGTTGTCACCTCTTTTGACAAAGTAATATCAGCAGCATCACAGTATTGAAATGCTAAGCTTTAAACATTAAATGTTTGTTGTTTATACTACTTTACATTTTAAAATGATTTAAAGGTAGTATCAAATTTAGAGAAAAATCTGAAATTATTTTTTTCTTATAATTCTTGTAGTATTGACACATTTGCCATTTTCATGCCATCCTACCACAATAGGACATATTTTTTTCTTATAATTCTTGTAGTATTGACACATTTACCATTGTCATTACGTCCTACCACAGTAGGACAAAAGTGTCCAAATCAGGACTGGTCTGCAGGAAGTGAAATAGCTGGCGATCCTATCAACGAGGTGAACTGATACTGTTTATAGGAATGTTTTTATGCTTTCTTGTGACATCCTTCCAGAGGAGGCTGCATATCTGGTGCACAGATCTTTGGGAAGAGACGTCTTCCACTGACTATGAGTCAGTTCTTACACAAGTGGAGCACACAAGTATTTTCTTGTCAACAAAAAATGTAACAATTGACAGCAACCGTAATATACAGCTACGTTTACTTTAGTTTACATGTGCTGTGTGTTCTTTCATTAAAATATAAGGAAAGGGAAATCTGAAGTACTTTATCTATCTGTTTAAATAAATGAATAAAAATAAAACTCTTTCCACTAGCACTGGGGAACAGAATTACTGTCATATCCCTTTTTCCAGTGGTAGCTGTCACTTAATACGTGAAACTGCAAGGATCCCACACACAAGTGAATTTTGAAACCTGAGGGAAAAGTGTGGGGGAGGGGACAGTCAATTCATCTTGGATTACAAAAAGATACTTTGAGCAAGGGCCTGCAGTTCAGCTACTTTTTTGGTTACAGGTATACAACTCCTAAGTTTAGTGTAAAACAAAACCCTGAGACATGCATAAGTGAGGCCTAGTCAAGAAATAAAAGAAGCAGTCCTGTTACAGATGTACATAAGATGAATGACAGTGACAGATACAAATCCCATTATATGTCAGTGGGATGGGAATACACCACTACTGCTTATGTCTGGCATGACTCATATAAAGCAGACTTGAAATGGATTATGGGAAAGAGAAAGGCTTATAGAAAAACAAGATCACTTTGCGGTGTCAAGCCTCATTGGTAGCCATTTTGCAGAAAACATTAAAATTCTATAAGAAGCAGTCAGAGTAAATCTGTGGTGTTAAAATAGCTCGGAAAACAAAGATAGAGTGAAAGAAATAGATTTTTTAGTTCTAAGGTAGAGTTTTCCTTTAAATATCTGTCCTGCAAGACTTTTTTTTCTTAATGGCAATTACCAAAGTCAGAAGGAATTCTTTGCTGCAGAATTTCATTTGTGGGGTTTACAGTATTTTTCACAGAGAGCAGGTGCCCATTGAAACAAAGGTGTCCTTTGTACCCAAAGTGGTCTTCCAGTCTGTCATTGAATCCAGCAATACTCCTTTTATTTTATTTTTAAATTGTGTTTTATTTACCCACCCTTAGTTTGATCTACAGAAAAAGAGGAAAGGATAGATTGTGTGGAAAAAATAACTTTCTCAGCAAGAACTTTTCCTTTTGCTCTAAATAGTTATGAGGTGGTGGTGGTTGTGTAATGGTTAAGGTGTTTATCTTGCAATCACAAGGTACAGAGTTTGATTTTCAGCTTTGAAAAAGAAATTGGCTAGGCTTAAAATGCCCAGAATGGCAGCTGGTCTACTACATACCTCTGAACCAGTATGTCATTGTCTGGCAGAGTCCTGTCTCTTTTGCCAAGTTTCATTACCTATATCTCTCATGGTTTCCCATTTATATTTAACATATGCATTAAGTATTTTCCTTTTCCTATGCTTTAAAGTATTTGCTATTATTTCTTTATGCCATTGATTTAATCTTCCTAGTCTCTTAGAGGCTGTCTTCTGCATTGGCTGATAAAGTCCTTGCCTTATTCTTTATAATTTGCAGTCTGCTTCTTGAATGTCATATTTTTCCTTAACTTTCTGAAATGCATTGAAAATTCACTTCACTACACCTTCCTTCCACTTTCCCTGGTTAGGATTTAGGTGTCAGCATACTAAGCAAGGCAGTACAAACTTACAGTTCTGCAAACCAGAGATTACAACTCATCCTTAGGGAATCATCAGGAATACCCAGGCTAGTTGACAGATATAGTGCTGCCAGTGTGTCCTGGGTCTGTACTAAGGCCTATCCCCAGAGGATGAAACCTTGAATAACTCCAATGGGAACCAACCAAAGGGCAGCCTTGTAAGGTAGCTAAAAATAGCTGAGCTGGCTTGTCTGTGTGTTCAACATGTAACCACCCTGATATTTTCAGACAGAACAGAACAACACAGCCTTTCAGCATGAATTTGTAATGAAACAGTAGATTTTGCTTAGCATAGTTTGTAATTTGTTGCACATTGAGTTATGGTTTTGCTCTGAAGCTGTCCCAGATCACTAAACTCCAAACCCCGTCATTGAACTCCTCACCCTGTCACAGAGAGGAAATCTAAACACTGTAGATAAACCAGTTATCTATTGTTTGAACACCTGATTTTATTCTTTCAGTTAGCCCTTGATGATAATTGAGGATGAAGACATCCAGTCAGTGATAAATGGACAACTTTAATGTAGTCCCACTCCACTGCAGAGACTTGTTTAGCTCCAGATAGAATGTGGCTACTACCTCAATCCACTTGTTAAGTCTCTATCCCCACTAGCCATCTTTGATGAAGTCCTTGAAGTACTTTTAATTCCTTCATTAAAGGAGGCTACCATTGCATTTACTTGTAGAAAACAGTCTACTACTTTCTAGGAAGAGTACCTTGGAGTCAGAGGTGCTTAGTTTCATTCCATCAGCTTTGTCCCAACATGCAACCTCTGGTTATTTGTATGAAAAATATAAGGGTTAAAAGCTGTTATGAGAATATAAGGCTAGGCTTCTTAAGATCCTGACAGATCAGTGGTCTGGTAAGCACCTGTAAACCTATTAGCTGTGATCTCATGTACTGTCCCTGAAAATCATTGAAGGGAGTGGTGACAAGTCATACACTTGGTGAAGCCTGATGTCCTTCTTGTATGAGACTGATTTAATGCCAAGAATGTGGACAAAACCCTCATTGTATTTATATATAGAATGGATAGCACACAGTGTTGATCAGGGTACCTCGTAATCACATAGAACCTGCTGTGGCATGTGATGGCACATGTGTTTATAAGCCTTCTTCAAGTCCATATAATGACTGCAATTTGGAATGGCAAACTTTTGTAAACCCCCCACAGCATTAAACAACTAATTCATTGCTCTTTGCCCTGAATAGAGTATACACTACTCCTCTGGAGTCTTAGCATTCTTTTTTTCCAAAAGTCTCATATCCAGCACTCTGGCAGAGACTTTTCCGAGGATGCTGAAAAGTGCGATCATCCTGTAGTTAGAATACACTTTCAGCCCATATTTCTTCAATGCAATGATCAATTCAGCTGCTAACTTTTCCAGAAGTACTGTCCATACCTGCCATGCACCTATGGAGAGGCATGTTAGCCACTCAACCCTGCTCTTTCTACTTCTACTACCTCCAGTATCTTCATCTGGAACTCATCTCCAAACCTTGTGGAAGCTTCTGGTCATCATAGTGATGTCTGTTGCAGTGGTGGGACCACTGCTTCTTGATGGGGGTATGTCAACTGGAGTAGTTCCTCAAAATGTTTATTTTATCTCCCCAAATCAGTGGTTGTAACTTGCCCTTAGTTACATCAAGCAGCCTAGGTTAAGTCCTGCCTTCTTCCTTGGGACATCAACCAGCCTAGGTTAAGTCCTGCCTTCTTCCTTGGGACATCAAGCAGCCTAGGTTAAGTCCTGCCTTCTTCCTTGGGACATCAAGCGGCCTAGGTTAAATCCTGCCTCCTTCCTTGGGTGCTTCGTAGTTGGCCAAGAGATATTTGATTTGTCTTGCCCTTAGTTACATCAAGCAACCTAGGTTAAGTCCTGCCTCCTTCCTTGGGTGCTTCGTAGTTGGCCAAGAGCTATTTGATTTGTCTTGCCCTTAGTTACATCAAGCAGCCTAGGTTAAGTCCTGCCTCCTTCCTTGGGTGCTTCGTAGTTGGCCAAGAGCAATTTGATTTGTCTTGCCATTAGTTACATCAAGCAGCCTAGATTAAATCCTGCCTCCTTCCTTGGGTGCTTCGTTGTTGGCCAAGAGCGATTTGATTTGTCTTGCCCTTAGTTACATCAAGCAGCCTAGGTTAAGTCCTGCCTCCTTCCTTGGGTGCTTTGTAGTTGGCCAAGAGCAATTTGATTTGTCTTGCCCTTAGTTACATCAAGCAGCCTAGATTAAGTCCTGCCTCCTTCCTTGGGTGCTTCGTAGTTGGCCAAGAGCGATTTGATATGTTTGCTTTTTCCTAAGTAGAGACAACCTCAGAACTGACAATAATGGGTACTGGTAGGGGTGAGTTAATGTTTACTTCAGGAAGAATATTCATTTGTAATCTTCCGATAGCTATTGTTTTTTGCATTCTTAGCAAAAGCGTTCACTATTTTGTAGCAGACTTGGATGAAACTTGCATGTGACGTTTTTGGCATCATTGATGTATTTGACTACCCCCTCTACCCCTTCATCTCAGGGATCTCTCCCACCCTCTGTTTTTACTTCCTCACTATTCTATTACTTACCCCTCCTCTTTCCTTCTCCTTCCTGATTATATTTCTTAGTTTACTGTAGGTTTCAAGAAACTATCTAATCTAATCTAATCTATTCTAATCTATTTACATAGTTGTCTTTAAATACCCTTATCTATTTTTTTATGATGTTTGACTTTGCTATAAAAGTTATGTCTGTTTTCTGCTTCCAAGAACGATGAGTACACTATTGTATAACTGTTTATCCTGTCCATAGTAAGTTTGATTTTTTGTATAATATTTTCCTGACACAGTATAATTTTTTTTACTGCTCTTTATTGTATCTTATGTAATAGTTACTATGTCTATGTGGAGCTTTTCTCCTCGGGCCTCTGCTGAAAATGGAAATATATCCAGTCAGACTAGCCCGGTTAACAAATGTAAAATAAAAATAAATAAAATAAAATTGATTCTTTACTGCCTCAAACAAGTCTGATACATTCATACTTTCACCCATACTTACCAGAGGTATCTTATTTAGACTGAATCGGTGCATTTAATATGGTTTTCAACAAAAAAGTAGCGTAAAAGTTAGCGTCAGGATGGTATCTATTTTATATATTTTGTTTTTATTTTACTTTTATTGACTGGGGTAGTCCAACTGGACACATGAACCCCTTTTTAGCAGAGGATCTAGGCGAAAAGCTCCACAAAACAGTCATAAATAATACATTGGCACTGAAATAAGGACAAGTGTTGCATTTGCACTTATAATATAGTAAAAGAGTGAGAGTCCTATGTAGAATATTACATTACATTACATTATTGAGATACAATTTAAGGTAAGTAGCAGGAAAAAATAAACTTGCTGAAGGGCAAGTCACAGATAGTGGTGGCAAAATGTATGTGCATCATAAAGGGGAGAATTGCTATTGCAGCCATTCAGTAGTCAGTACTAGGACTGATTCTTTAATATTTAATTTTAATACTTTTACTTAGTTTATGAATAAGTGGCTTGGATGTCACAGGCCCATTTTCAACCATAACTTGATTGGAAAGATTATAACAAAAAGGAAACATAAAATTCAATGATGGTGGCTGTAGTCCAGAAGTAGAAGACATATACCCAGACCTAGTTCAGGGGATGAGCTGGTATCAACTGATGTGCTACAGGGAGAGTGAGCAAAAAAAAAAAGAAAGACTGACTGCTAAGCGTGAAGAAATCGGAAATAGAAATGAAAGAAAGAATGACAGAGATTAATTCATCGAAGAAGTCTTTCAGAAAGTGGTACATCTTAAGACAGAGCACTAAGAGAGAACCTCAGGTTTTCTGCAGTATCAGACAAGTTGGAGGGCGTGGACTGTATTAACTCTATGAAGGTACGCATAAGTAACTGGACTGTTGTTCCACAGTAGGTTAGTTAATTGGGAAGGTGCTTCATAATTATGCTCCTAATCTGACCTCCAGAAGGATGCTGAGACCCATATTGGTTAAAATACATTCATAGCAGCAGAAGGAGATGCATCTGACAAAACTGTGACTAAAATGTATTCAACATTGGTGGTGCTAGGGTATTTGTGGGGAATGGCTGTGCACGTTAGTACGTTATACTAGACAAAAGAAGAGTAAGATTGTTCCAGTCATTAAGAGCTATGACACTGGAGTGGGATTTAAACTGCTGTACTCAGAGCTCATTAAAATATTTCATCCATGTAGCTCAAAAACATATATGGAGATAGATCTGGCTTTGGAAGAGATAAAAAAATAAAAACTTCAGTCAGCAAGGTAAAGAAGACTTTGTTTCAGGACTTCAGACAGGTAAGAGGGATAGAAGAGAGACTGTGCCAGTGAAAACATTTCCCTTGTTCCAAAAGAAAATGAGTGATAGACAGAAGGCCAGGAGTGGGCAAGAAGAATTAGGAGAAGCTTGGATTCAAACCATATGCCGATACTTCAATGTGAGGAGACAAAAGACTAATAGGTGATCTTATTGAGTGGTAGCATACATAGAAAATAACAGTTTAATTGTGAATTGCTCAAACTAATGGGAAAGCTGAAAAACGTAATTGTCATTCTGTGCCAGTTAGGATAAACCGTTTTATTTTTATTTTATTTTATTGGATAGAGGTGAGAGAAATATTTTGGCAGTTGTTATTGGAAGCCAATAGATTCCCAGGGCTGAATGAATACATATCCATTGCTCCTATTTTAAAAATGAGAGCTGCAAAACTATAAAATAAGTATATATATATATATATATATATATATATATATATATATATATATATATATATTGCTTTGCAAGTTCTTTTTGTTGGTTTTTGATTCAAGTTTATTTATCTGTCCAACACATTGTGATGGTTTTAGTATTTATACATTTATTTTAAAGTTCTTTTTAAAAAAAAAGTGCATGTTTTTACCTGTTTTTATCTATTTCCATCTGTATTTGTGGCAAGTTGGTAGGTTGTCACGAACATTTTAGTTATAGGATTTAATTGGTGTCAATTAAACAATTGTTTTAACTATTAATTAAATTGGGAGGGGTATATAAGCAGGCACAGCCTTCATTCATTCATTTTACATCTGAAGAAGTCTGGTGGACGAAAACGCTTTGTATTGTGTGGTGTTTATGTGATTAAACCTGCTGCTGTCTACACCTACAGGCTTGTATTTTATTATTACCTCCTGCCTCTTTGGGTGCCTGTTGTGGTTTTACTTATTTTATTGGGTACTTACGTATTATCGCAACCACATGTAATGGCAATAGCGGTTGCTTAACGATCATGACATATGATCATTAGTGTATGCAGAAATGTTGGCCCTTAATATTTTACTATTTTTGGGGTAACATGCTCCTATTAATGTCTGTAAATCCTTAACTTTGTGTGGTTGCGGACTTTTTTTTCATAGATTGGATTGCGTAATTTCGCTGTCACTTGTTGAGGAATTCCACTGCCGCAACTATTTCATTGCCCAACAAAAATATAAACATGTCTGAAAGTGGAATTTAAGAAGCTTGGCTTTTTGGTTGTTTTCCATTTTGTGGAGATCATTTCACCTTTATAGAGTAGCTATTGGAAAAAGGTAGGTAGACTGAAGTAGCATTTCGCGAAACTTTTCTGTATGCAACCAGGGCTTATATGACAGCTTGATGGAAATGAACACTTCTTTGCGGATTCTAATGAAATATTTTCATTAAGTTACAGACTCGAAAATTGTTTATGGAATTTCAAGACGTTAGCTGTTCTGCATCACCTGCAAGCCTTTAATTAGTGAAACGAAGTAGTTGTATGTCACTGTAGGGTTTAACTGGCTAGACTAGACCATACGGGTCTTGAGCTGTGTGAAAAGTGCCCAGCTGCATGCTGGTACTACCAATTTAAAACACTTTGCAATCCATCACACTTTTGCCATACAACCTACTGTGGACCACTGATAGAGGTAATTGATCTATGGCTTTGCAGCATTTCAAGCTTATTTAACTTCATACCGATCAAACAACCATATTTCATGATCATTAATATTGCCGCTCAAAATGTGGTTGCGATAATACGCAAGTACCTTTTATTGTATTTATTTCTTTTTAATGAAAGAAAAAGCTTTATTTTTTAACATCTTTATTAAACTTGCCATTTTTAAAAAGTGAGATGTACACATGCGGTAATATAAAAGAAAGCATAACAGTATAAGAAACTTCTCTGTGTGGAAGATTTTCAGTCCATATATTTCTAGTTAATCACTGTATATTAATCAGATCAGACAGTAGTAGTAGAAGTAGCGAACTTAAACTCATCTTAAGTCAAAACAAAACAAAAAATAATATACAGTGATTAGAAATATATGGACTGAATGTCTTCCACACAGAGAAGTTTCTTACACTGTTTTGTTTTTGGACCCACTACACTTTAGTGGGTTGTTTTGAGACTTCGGGGATACCACGGAGATTACTTGTTTTTAATATAAAAGAAAGCAAAACATAATTGGGAGGGTGGCCTAATGGTTAAGGTGTTTGCCTTACAAACACAAGGTACAGGGTTTGAATCTCACAGGGTATAACTGGCTAGGCTTAAAATGGCTCGCAAGGGCAGTTAGCCTAGTACTAACCTATGAACCTATAACATTTCAATTATTATTTTAATGAAGTATTCATATGATGTTCATCGTGTTTCACTGTTGCAGTCATTACTCTTGGGTTATCCTGCTGGCAGGCTACCCGCAGTCGGCCAGAATTCCAAAGTCTAGGTCCGGCGTCGGTTGCTGTCGCCTCTTCCCTGACATCAGTGCAGGATAACCCAAGAGTAATGACTGCAACAGTGAATACACTCGAACATCTACATTTATGGTAGGTACACAACTGTACTTTTTGTTTCTAAGGACGGTGCAGTGGTGCAGCGGTAGCGTTGTCACCTCACAGCAAGAGGTCCTCCAGTTCGATTCTTGGCCGAGTTCCTTCTGTGTGGAGTCTGCATGTCCTCCCTGTGTTCATGTGGGTTTCCTCCAGGTGCTCCAGTTTCTTCCCATGTTTTAAAGACATGCATCTGGAGAATTCCTCCCCGGGCCTCCGCTGAAAATTGACTATATTCCAAGTCAGACTTCCCAGTAAACAAATGTTAAATAAATAAATTAAGTAAGTACACATTTTTCATTCACTCCAATATAACATAAATGGCTCAAGTCTTACTATCCTGTAAATTTCAGTCCTCCTGCTGTTGAACATTATTCTGTAAGTATTGTTCCCACAAATTCCATTTATTTTTTTGTAATTTGCTCATTCTCTTTTCTAAAGATCGAACCTTCAGTGTCATTTATCTCCTTTACAGCATTCCATACATCAGTTATGGTTGGTTTAGATTTTGATTTCCATTTTCTAGTAAGTACTTTTTTGGCAGCTAATAGTATTAATCTTAGTAAGTTTACTATGTCTAGGCATCCAAATTGTACATCTCAACTTGAATTATTTCCTTGTTTACAATCATTTGTGCACCCCCCCTAACATTTCTCTAAAAATACTCTCTACAGAATTTTTAAAGTCTGCAGACTTTTTTAACCCCCCCAAAAAAATTCTCGACTACCTCTTTCTTACCCATCACACTTTCAGTATTTGCTGTCTGCCCGAAGAAAATTTTCTTAAGTCTTCGTGGGGTATAAAAATACCAACAGAAACACTTCCCTGCAAAAATCCTAGACCTTTTGGAATTTGTTTTATACTTAGGAGTCCTACAGATGTCCTCCCTTCCTGTTTCTTTGTAAATTGCCTTTCCAGCGTCTCTTCTGATTGATTCCTATAGTTAGCGTGCAATATTTTATATGTACTACTAATTATTATTTTTTAACAACAGATTTTGTTCTAAATTCAGCTGAAACCTCAACCAAGGCTGGTTTTTCACACAACACTCCCCTATCCTTTTCTCCTTGCTTATACTCTGTTATCAATCCCTGCTAGGGAAGGCAGTCTGTAACCTGCAGTCCAGACTTCTAATTGGCCTCATCCCTGGGTATTTGGTCCCAATACTCTGTGTCTGACAGTTGGAGCAGAGGATTGAAGAGTTGTTAACAGACAGTTTCCTGTGGTCCAGTGGTCTAGGGTCTGATTCTCTCAGCTTCCATTGCCTGTGTGACTCTGAGCAAGTCACTTAACCAGACAATAATCCTGGCTGAGTCTGAAAAAGGTCCATGGAGATCTGTGCTCTACCCTTGAAAACAGAAATAAAATAAGCAAAAAAAAATCAGGGTTCCTTTGTTAGTTTTCTTCACTAAATTTCAGTCCCCCTTGCCTATTTTTGAATACCCTACTTGCAGTCATCTCTAAATCTCCAGGGGTTTCTGCAGTTTCCTCCTACTGTGCCTCTAGGTGTCAAATCTTGCTTGTTCATATTTACATTAATAATTCCAAAACCATGCTACATACAAGGTATCAGAATATTTTATCTTGAAGCATACATAATGGCAAACACAACTGTATTGATATTTGACTTCTGTCAATGAGTATTTGTTAGAACTGTAAGGTGATGACTTCATTTTTAAAGGCTCAAGCCACACCCCAGAGAGTTAAAGGTACACGCTGAAAAGAGCTGTACTGTAGAGTGAGTTAAAAAAAGCTTTATTCAAAGATGGATAAAAACAGTACCATGAAAGTGGCTTTTTTGATATGGCTACTGCCGGTAAGCAGCATGTGTTTTTATAACCACTAAGTGGTGGGTGGGCCCATTGCACAAGCTTCTGATAGGATGAAAGCAATAGCATGGAGTTGGTGGAGATGGTTATACTCTATTTGAATATTGTGGATAGCTGACCAATTTCTTTCTAAGGATTGCCATTTGGAATCCAAACCTTCCTTAGTGGGGGGAAGTAGATTTTAAATATATCCAGGTGTTTTAACATATTTAAACAAAGGGTTACCAGCATGTAAAAGAAATTGCTTCCTCAGACCCATCTTTAACAAAGTACATGACAGTGGTAAAATCGGACTGTTAAGAATGGTTAATATAAAAGGTGTAGTAATAGGTGAATCATTAGGTAAAACTAACCTTGTTTCAAGATTGAAGTGCCAACTTTTTTAACACTTGTAATAACTTGTTGAAGTAAAATTTGTTAATGCTTTAGCTCTTAATTTGACATTATTGAGGGGTCATGCTAGTTATCCGCTTTCCTGGGACATATGGAGATCCGATCTTACACGTCCTGATTCTAGTACAGTGACTGTATTGTTAATAAAGTTAAATCCATTTTTAATTTAATAATAAAGTTTTGAAAGAACTGTAGTTTATAAAAGTAAAATGAATGTAGGAGAAAATGGTGTTGAAACTAAATATCTATCTTCCCAGATTCATAGGTTCTTACTAGGCTATTGACCAGTGCAGATCAATAGAAGCCTCGATACACACATCCCCATAAAGCTTTTAGCTCTTATATTTTAACTATAACCAGAGATGAATAAAATGTTTACATGTTGCCCCTGTTTATGAGGAGGTACAGCAGCCCATCCTAATTTCCTGGGTTTTTAGCCATTGAGTTACAAAGGGATTATTATTCAGCTGGGATAGTTTAGCTGTGATACCAGTGAGTGAGATGGTGTCAAATGCCTTTGTCAGATCTAGATATGCAGTGTGTAATGAGACTGGCTGTCATCCATTCCATTCATTAACCTTCTTGAAGAAATCAACAAGGCTAAGTAGGCAGGATTTGCAGGTAACAAATCTGAACTGCCTTGAGTCGACAGTTTGAAGGTTACCTATATCCTTATTAATTTCACAATGATCCTTTTCATGGCCTTACATATGGGGCTGATCAGACTTATGAGTGTATAATTTCCTGGGTCTTTTGATGCTCACCTTTGTGCAAGGGAATGTCAGATGTTTTCCTCCATTTGCCTGGCCCAAAGTCTGTTTGGATGGTATGACGCGTCTGTTTCAGGCTGGCCAGTAAGCAGCCCAGTAGGTTATCTAACCACTTAGAAGCTGTGTTCTTGGCCTTGAGTAGTGCCTTGAGGACTTGTTAATTTGCGATTGGAGGAGTATAGATTCAGATATGACATCTAGGAATGTAGGTTGAGAGAGGGGGTGAAGTTAGCCATACCACTAGCAGATAAATTTAGCTCTATGTCTTCAGGGTCTAGAGTATGTGATATCGCTTACTATTAGCTCTACGCAGTGCTGGGCATTGTTTCTAAGGTTTCTAACAAAGTTAAAGAAAGCTTTGTGGTCGTCTGGGGTTACATGTTAAATTTAGCAAGAGTTTTTTTTTCATCTTGAGAGTTGCATTTCTTTTTATGTGCAGTGAATTTGTTTTCTTTTATTATAGAGACTCTTTATCTTTGGGTTCCACCACAGGGATTTATCTTTGAATGTAGTATTATATTTATTTCAGAAGGGGACAGATACATCTCTACATATATTCATATGTGCATAGAATCTGACAGTAAAGGATTCCGCTTAAGCACTGGGATCATCAAGTTGGAAGAAGGTGTTGAATTTAGCCAGATCATTACTCAGTTTCAGTAGATTAGCTCTGGCATAATCTCCAAGTGCCATAAAACAAACTAAATAGAAAAAAAACAAAACCAATGCACTGATAAAAGAACACACAAGGCCGGTGGTAATCTCCAAAAAGTTTATTTAAGTGCTTTCGTTAAACAAGTAACTGATTGATAAAAGAACAAAAATAAGTTTTGTTTGGGAGGCATTATTTTACAATTGCTGTATATAAACTATACTTGTTTAATATTATAGCTTTATTCATAGTAGTATTGCACAAACAAAGTATTTCTATTTATATATATTTTTTATAAGTATGGGATTGTTTATGATGTCATTATTGTTGATGCCATTTCCTGATGACATTATTGCTGATGTCATTTCCTTTTGGAATATTTTAAATTGAATGTTTAACTGTTGTCCTGTGTCTGAAGAAGTTGGATTACTTGTTCAACCAAAGCGCTTACATAAACCTTTTGGAGATTACCACCAACCTTGTGTGTTCTTTTATAATCTCAGAGTGCAGAGGTATTGGAGGATGCTTATGGCTTTAGTCTTAATATGATGTGACTGATTTGTGGCCTGAAATCAGGGAGGGAGTTACAAGTAATAGGGAGCACAGCTGGCCATTACTGATGAGGACCAATCTCAGGATTTTATCTCCCCTGGTTGAAGTGTGGAATAATTGGTCTGAGAGTCTGTATTGAAGAAGTCCAGAACTCTCTGGCCATACATGCTAGAGGATGTACAAGTCTTCTATTTAATGGAGGGGTAGGTGAATACCACCAGGAGAATGGTGTTTAACTGTATGCACAGGGACTGCATTTTAGTTAGCTTGGAGTTTTGGGCTGGTAGGGATATAAGGGGTCCTGTAGATAGCCATGATATGATAAGGGGACTTGTTAATGTTAAGATGGGTATGGATGAGTTTCCAGATTGTTATTTTGTCTAACTAATCTGGAGGTAAGGTGTTATTTTACAGATATGTAGAAACCGCCACCTTTAGTACCTTCGTATAGCGCAGTGGACCTGAATGTGTGGTAGACATTGAAACCGTACACGGATGGGGTGCTCTCAGTGGTCTTGGACCAGGTCTCCCGAACAATGCATATGCTGATTTTTTTTTCCAGGGCATGAAGTGCTTTTAGAGATTGCAGTTTTTTTGTCAAGGGGCCTAGCAATGAGCAGCAATACCTTTGTTATTGGGATTCTGTTTTTGTTATGTTGGAACCTCTCAAGGGCTGGTGTTGCATAAAAAAGGCACTCTGGGGTTATTGGACCGTCTTTGAATGACACCAGGAGCTAAGACAAGTGTTGCAGTCTTTTTTTTTTTTTCTCATATTATAGACTGGTTCTTATTGATGGTAAAGCACTGCTTAAGGCCTTGGACACACTCTGAGAGCTCTGTCATATCTCTTCATATAGTCTACGGAAGCAGGTCTCAAGTCATTTGTACCCTTATGTCCTATGGCTGTGTCATATGTGTACTTACGGTGTACAGATTTGAGTGCCTGCATGATGTGGTGAATCCTGGCACTTGATAGGCAGCAGATCCTGTCCTTGCACAGCCTTGTGAGTGGTGCATCAGTGTGTTTCACAGTGGCGTCACCTGTGACTAGGATGTTGGATTGTGTGGAGGTTTGTCTTATGGGCTTTTGAACCTAGGCACTCTGACTCTTTGATGTATGTTACAGTGTGGGTGCTGCCTCTGCTATTGGTTTGTGAAGTTACTGAGAGTACTTCTTTCTTAACTTACATTTAGGAGTTCTGTGGTTGAGGTGGTTTTCTTTTAAGAGCCCCAACAAACATAAGTTTGTGTTTGGTCTGATCTGTGTCTGTTAAGTTTAGTGTGCTGTTGTCTGATACTAACAACCTGCTTGTTAGTTATTTGTATTGTCTTTGTATGATAGTTTTGCCTTCAGTAGCATTAAATTACTGCTTCTCTCTCTTTCTCACTCTCACACTGTCAGTTTGTTTAAGTAATTAGTGGTTGTCAAGAAACATGAGACAGTTGCTAGATTGTATCAGGATGTCCAGTTCAACTAAGAAGGCTACAGAGATGGTTGGAAAGTGCAAATCCCTGTTTGTTGGTGCTTACTGATGTGAGCTGAAGACAGAGTATCCCCTATGAGGTGCAGCACATTTAAGTCTAGAATGAACCACAGAAAACCAAGTAGGTGCCAAGCACTTAAACCAAACCAGTAAATACAAAAAACTTTCAGCAAACCACAGCAACCAGGGAACCAACCAACACATAACACGTAAAATACAATCTTTTATCCACTGATTAATAATCGCCTTTTTTTTTTTTTTTTTTTTTAAACACACCTTTATTGAATTATCACTTGTGACATGGGCAATATTACATTTATACAAATGTAATCAAACTGTATTAACAAATTAGCATTGCCAAACATTATACTTCACATATATTGCTATATATCATATAACATAAGCAACATTACATAAATTATTAATTCCTGCCCTTTTTTTTAAACAAAAAACAACTTTATTAAACCATCACTTACGACATAAGCAATCATGCATTTATATAAATGAAAACAAACTGCACCGACACAGTCCTAGTTGCAAGCATTTTAATTCACAAACCATACTGACACACTCCCAATTGCAAACGTTATACATCACTTATAATCTACCCAATTATTTTCAGTCAAACATTACATAGCTCATTTAAGTCCTGCCTTCTTTTAAACTTTATTGCTCCCATGTATGCATTGTTCCCACAGTTCCCTTTTTTCTTATGTATTTTGCTCCTACCCATTTCTAAAGATCTCAGTTCCATTTGTTTTATCTCTGTTATTATATTCACTACAAGTGGGAAAAGCCGAAAGACACAACAACAGCAACAACAAAAATTATATTTACTACTTCTAATATAGTTGGTTTAGATTTTGATTTACATTTTTTAGTAATTGTTTTTTTTCGCAACCACCATAATTAGACACAGCAAGGCCTTACCATGTCTAGGTAATACCGAATGTTAAGTTGTCTCTCTCGCCTTCATTCTTGCTAGTTGGGTTCGGAGCCGATCCTCTGCTCCGACTCGGCCATCTACTAAAGCTCGAGAGTTATTTACTTGCTCGAGGCCTCCCCATATCCCACAATGCTTGGAGCTAGATACCCAGATCTCATTTGCCGCTTCAGCTACGAGGTTGCGCTTTTACTGGCTCAGGTCGTATTAATCTTTTTTGTACTATTAGCTTAATTTTTAATTGCGTATTTCTCTTTTATATTGATAGTCTTTCCCTTTTAGTATATATTAGAGTGTGTATCCCTTAGTTTTTTCCACTCAGGAAACTCGTTTTTTTTTGTTAGAGAGTTTCTACCCCTCCCCCCCTTGTTTCTTCTCTTTAGTGGCTAACCCCACCCTTTTTGTACCTGATAGGAGTAGTGTTTAGCCTTTCGTAGCTACAGTTATTTAGCCTTGTAATATTTGTATATTTTTACTAGTGGATATTCTTGTTGTTATTGTTGTTAGTTTAACTAGTGAGTGGTGTGTGTGTTTCTGTGTGCGTTGTTTAAGCACTAGTTTAATATCCTCCCTTTGGGTATCCCCTTGCCAGTATGTCCAAGGATACTAAAGTTTCAGGCTGCAAGAAGTGTGACTCGTGCTGTCAAAAGATGTCTCTGACAGACGGTCACACTTCTTGTGTTTATTGCTTGGGTCCCCTACACCTGCAGGACTCCCGCTCGGTCTGTCTGTCACGCTTTCAGCCCGAGAGTCCTGCAGGAGCGTAGGAACAAGCTTATTTTGAGAGGCTTACTTAAGCCAGAGATGTCCCCGGTGAAGCCTCAGTTGGGTAAATTTTTAAAGCCTGCCAAGCCGTCGGCTCCTCTTCGGTTCCGACTGGAACCGACATCTCTTGACCTCAATCAGCTCCGACTTTAGTGTCGGAACCGTCTTTGGGCCGAAAACGTTCTGGGTTCCCTTCCCTAGAATCGATTAGTTCGGCTCCGAGGTCACCATTGCTTCAGTCTGAACAAAGCCATATGGTCCCACTCCTCTCGGTCCTCCAGGCTATCCGATCATGACTTAGAGAGGGTGGTCAGTAGACTCCTTAAATCGCAGGCGCTGGCCAAAATGTTAACCAGCCCTTCTCAACAGACTCTGGCTGTCCCTGTGTCTTCAGCAGTTCCTCCTCCAACTCCCCCTTTGTGTTCAGAGCCGGAGCTGGTTGGAGCTCGAATCATGGCAACGTCGGAGCCGATACCACACCTTTCGGCTCCTTCGTCGGCTCCGATCTCTTCATTGGTTCCGTCCTTGGAGGGATCTGGGTGCCGGGACTCCCTCGTCGGCTCCGATGGGGCGAGTGGCATCGGACCCTTGTCCGACCCCGTTTTCCCTCTCGAGGCCTCGGCGCAGGTGAGCTCGGCTCCTGCATCAGCCTTGGAGCCGTCCCTGTCGGTGCCGGGAGGGGTTCACGTCTCTTCGGAGTGGGGACCCTCTGCTCTGCCTGATGGGGGCGCCTTTGAGGTCATGAGCATGCTGACTCCTGAGTCGGCCCCTCGATCAGCCCCTTCGGCTCCTCCCCGCATGGTGCCTGCATCGGTCTCTGCCCACCCTCCTGACCCCAAGCATGGAGAAAAAACACTCCAGGTCACCCCATTGGGCGTATCTTTCTCTTCCGAGGCCTCCCCTGATCCTTCAGAGGAGCCCCCTCGAAAGAGAAAATGTAAGAGGAAACATGTCGACTCCCCTGAGTCAGTCACGTCTGATACGGAATTAGAGGATTCGGAAGGGTCCCCAAAATCCCCCTCTGAGAATGGCTCTTTTTCAGATATCCTAGAGATCCTTAAGCAGAGGGGGAACTGGACTGCCCTTAACCCTTCTGAGGATGAGTCTGTATACCTGGACGCGTTTGGTTCTCGCCCTTGCACCTCCTGGGTGTCTCCACCCTTCGACCCACTGATGGAAGTAGTGGCTAAAAGGGCGTGGTCAGACCCGGACACAGTGGGACCAACTCCCTGCAGGCCCACAAAGTTCATTACAGCCCCACCCAACAAACAATTTTTGACAAAAGGTGTCCCCGTTGATGCCATGGTGGTTGTAGCAGCCATGAAGAAGGAGTTGGCTGACCCTTCGGTGCCTGTCCATCCCCCTAATAAAGAGTCTAGGGCAATGGACAGGTACTGGAAGTGGATGTTTTCCTCAGTGACTTTTTCCATGCGGTCGCTGAATTATCTGTGCCACTTCACCCGTCTTCAGAGGGATCTTCTTAAGGAACTGGGTGATACCCTTCAGGATCCATCAGCTGTGGGGGCTCAAGATAAGGTTAACTCCCAGCTGGCGACTCTAAACTCAATCGTCAACTCCTCCATGCGGCTCATTTCTTATGCAGCCGATGGGGCGAGTAGGGCTGCAGGTACAGGCGTGGCTTTGAGAAGACATGCCTGGATGCGGTTATGTAACTTTGCTGACCCCTTTAAGGCATCCTTCACCAATACCCCCTTCGATGAATCGGCTCTGTTTGGACCACAGATGAAGGATACCCTTACCAGGTGTGACCAGGAAGGCAAGACTCTCTATGCGTGGGAGTCCGTTTTTCTACTCCCTCTAGACCATACCCTAAAGGTCAGAAGAGTGGGAAAATGTGGTTTCAGAAACCTCAGGGAGTCGTGCCTGACACACGTGGTGAGTTTCCCTCCAGGGGCAGGGGAGGGAACAATAACAGATGACACCCGCGGGGCAGAGGGGGTCCGCAAAATCAGGGTAGCAGAGAATCTTTCTCTGACAAACCCTTTCAGCACCCCTGAGGGGCTGCCAGACTGTCCACCTTCGGAGGCGGTCGGGGGAAGATTGTCACTGTACCCAGAAGCCTGGCAACTCCTCACACAAGACAAATGGATACGGTTTGTCATATCCAAGGGTTACAAAATCCCCTTTGTCCACACCCCTGTACAAACAACCAAGTCTCTTCCAGATGTTCCACCCGGTCTAAGGGAACAAGCAGTGCCTGAAATTTCAAAACTGCTAGAAAAACGTGTCATCCAGCCAGTCCCAGTAGACCAGCAAGGATCTGGAATTTACTCCAAGTTCTTTTTGGTGCCAAAAAAGACAGGGGACTGGAGACCCATTTTGGATCTCAGCAGGTTAAACAAGTCTGTTCAAAGAACAAAGTTCCGGATGGTCACGCTTCAGTCCATTCTACCCTTTTTGGGTCAGGACAATTGGATGTGCTCCATAGACCTTCAGGATGCGTACTACCATATCAAAATGGACAGGCGCTCCAGAAGGTTTCTCCACTAACGGCTGGGAGCCAGTCGCTATCAATTCAGAACCCTGCCCTTTGGTCTCATCACAGCCCCCAGGGTGTTCACCAAATGCATGGCAGTGGTTACGGCTCACCTGAGACGGCAAGGATTCCAGGTGTTTTCTATATCTAGACAACTGGCTCCTTACTGCTTCCACCAGGCATCAGCTACTGTGAGCCAGGGATTATACCATCCAAACTTGCTCCGAGCTAGGTATCTCAATAAATTTCGAAAAGTCTGCATTGTCGCCTTGTCAGTCTATAACCTTTATAGGCACAAGATTAAATACAAAAGATCCGTCTGCAAGACTTCCTCTAGACAGAGTGTCAGACATTCGCCAATATGTGCAGGTCTTACTACAGTGCAAGAGGATTCAGGCCAGATTTGTACTAAAAACTTTGGGTCTATTGGCAGCAGCAATCATACTAGTTCCCTTGGCTCGTTTTCAAATGCGGATTCTCCAGTGGATGCTTTTTACCCAATGGTCTTTTCAACAACTTCCGATGTCTCACAAGATAATAATCACTCAGTCATGCAAAGACCACCTGGCTTGGTGGATGGTCTCCCCTTTAGTACTCCAGGGCAGACCATTTGTTCTTCCTTCTCCTGTTGCCACGGTGACCACGGATGCCTCCCTGATCGGGTGGGGGTGGGGGCATTTTCAGGGCAGGACTATCCAGGGCACTTGGCAACCTCTAGAGTACCACCTGCACATATAAACGTCTTGGAGATGAGAGCGGTGCTTTTAGCATTGCAAGCTCTTCAGGACTCTCTACCCACCGGGACTGTTGCAATTCAGACAGGCAATATGTCTGTAGTGTGGTACATCAACAAGCAGGGCAGAACCAAGTCCTATCCCTTATGTCGAGAAGCACTCAGACTCTGGCAGTGGGCGATCTCCTCTCAACGGTTTCTGGTGGCAATGCACATCCCCGGGAAGTCCAACGTCATAGCGGACAGGCTAAGCAGAGCTATTCTCATGCCTCACGAGTGGTCTCTCAATCAGTCAGTAGCGGACAAAATCTTCTGCAGATGGGGTCAACCTTGCTGCGACCTTTTCGCAACTCCTCTCAACAGTAAGTGCGACGATTTCTTCACTCTCTTCCCCCTTCCCGGACACTCCCCCAGAGAGGCTGTAGTTCACAAAATCCAACGAACAGGACACACAGTAGTAAATAAATGAACCAAGCCGGAATCCCCATCGAAACAGCAGCTTTAATGGAGAACACAAAAACAGCAAATGGTAGTTCAATAAAGATTTAACGCTTTCACCCAATAAAGGGCATCATCAGAGTAAAGCATACTTTTAAACAAGCACTACATATACTCGATTAAATTAATCACACCCCCTAAAGTAGCCAATAATCAAAAGTTTACAATAATGAAAGTTAAAAATGTCACTGCCCCTCTTTAAAAGGATAGACATTAAAAAACTCTTGTAAGACAATCTACCTTACAATATGATAGTTAAAATAATAATAATAAAATACTCGTATTACAATCAACATTTAAAGTCAATTTCCAAAATAGGAACTATAAAATAGCATACTGTTATGAAACATATTAAGATGTCATCGTATGTTCTTGTACATACTTAAAATTTCTTGAATGTCGAAAATGTATAAAATAGTCCTTTATAGTAAATAAACTTAATGCATATATAGCCTTAAGATGTTAGTAACAAAAAATTAACTGTTTCTAATTAAGTTAAGTTAAATTAAATATGACCTGTATTTCAATATACTAAATAGAGAGATATGTTCATTTATACCAGGTGGTTTGGAAGCATTTAGCCTCAATTGCCAGAGGCATTCTTTTACCTCTAATAAAGTCTTGTGGTCACTACCCTTGTCACTATAGGGTACCCTGTCCACTACAAAAAAACAAAATTTTTTTTAAAATTGTTACAAACCGTACTGTGTGTGTATAGGGCATTAGTAGATCTTTTATTTTTTATGTCCCTATTGTGCTCTAAAATCCTTAGCCTTAACTTTCTAATGGTCTTTCCAACATAAAATGTTGGACAGCTCATACACGTAGCTAAGTATATGACCATTTTTGTATTACAGTTGCAGTAGCCTGCACTTCTAATAGTTTTGGCATAGTTGTTAACTGCAACGTATGGTCCATTGTTGATGTGTTTACACACGCTACAAGAGCCACATTTGCTCATCATAGAACGTTTGTACAAATTATGATACTCATTGGACTCCATCATTTCTTTCAAACTCTTACCCCTGCTGTTGATAAAACAGGGACTGTTACCAACCACATTCATAATATCTTTAGTAAGCACAGTACACCACAAGTCACTAATGATGTTTTTAACATCTGTGCTACAAGAATTGTAAGGCAAAATCATTGCATGCTTGTGGTCATTTAAATTTGTAGTAGTTGTGTTACTTTTAAATAAACCTGCTTTTAAAATAGGTCTGTAACATGTCAGTCTTTTCTCTGTCACTTCATGTCTAATATTGTTTACAATGTCAATAGGATACCCTCTTTCAGACAACATGCTCGATAAATTATCAATTTCTAACTCGAACATGTTGTCATCACTAATTAACCTAGACAATCTCACCATTTGACCTTTTATAATATTTTTCTTCTGATAAAAGGGATGACAACTTTGAAAATGAAGGAGAGAGTTGGAAAAAGTTTTGTTACGGAAAATAGTAGATGATAAACTATCATTTTCCTTGTCCTTAATAAGCATAATATCCAAAAACTCACACTTGTCATCATGTATATTAAATGTAAATTTCAAAAAAGAAGTACTGGTGTTTAAAACATTAATGAAATCATAAATTTCATTGTCATTCCCTTTCCAGAAAATCAAAATGTCATCCAAAAAACGCACATAAAGTGAAATATTATGCTTGAACTGTGATGAAAAGATATGTTTGCGTTCCCAATCTGCTAAAACAAGATTGGCATATATGGGGGCACACTTGGCCCCCATGGCAACACCAGTAACTTGTTTGAAGTATTCTGCCTCAAATAAAACATAGTTGTTGTTAAGTACCATGTCAACTAAATCAACAAGCAAATCCTGCTTAACAATATGGTGTTTACCATATGTTTGTAAACTGTTCCTAAACATTTCCAATCCTGTGTCTTTCTGAATGACAGAAAATAAATTCACTGCATCAATAGTGACAAATTTGTAATCATTACTCCATAGTGTATTCTTAATGATGTCCAGACAGTGCCAAGAGTCCCTAAGCACATGTGGTACATTATCAAGAATGGCGTTGCAATGATAATCTACATAAGAGGCCAGTGCCTCTGTTTTAGATCCTTTAGCTGAAACGATCGGGCGGAATGGTGGGTTAGCCGTGTTTTTATGGATTTTTGGTATACCAAAAATGGAGGAAATAATGGGTGAAGTAACAACTAAATAGTCGTATTCCTCTTTATCCAATATTCCCTCCATTAACCATTCATATAACTGCCAATCTAGTCTGGTGTAGGCTGCATTAATCTCAAACCTGGAAACTCTTTGGTAGGTGGAGGTGTCATTGAGAAGAATTAACATACTTTCAATGTAATCAATTTTAGTCATTATGACTACACCCCCACCCTTGTCAGGTTTCATTACTCTATAAATATCCGAAGCAGTCAATTCCTGCAAACAAAATCTCTCCCCCTGAGATAGATTATCATTAAACAAAGTGGAACACTTAAGATGCCTTCTAATTTGAGTTTCACATAGTTGTTCAAAGACATGTATTACTGCATTGCTAGGTGGGATAAATGTGTTTTTCCTTTTTAACTTTGGACTATATCTCAAAGAAGAGCTACCCTGACTCGAAAAATATAACATCAAGTTCAATTGTCTTGTGTAAAGTTTTAAAGATACTAAAATCTGGGCTATGTCATATCTATAAGAAGGAACAAAGGAAAAGCCCTTAAAGAAAAATGTTCACAGTAATCATCTGTGATAGTCAAATTACTGTAATTGTGTATGCAAAAATTACCCCTCTTTGTAATATTATACAATTTGACTTGCTCAACATTCATCACGGTGTTACCATCACCCATATCATTGACGAAATCCAACATGTCACTCCCTACTATAGTGCTGTATTCAATACTAGAATTGTCAGGACAAACAACTCTAATGTTAACAAGCTTATCATTAAAAACCATAGGAAAACAATCTTGCTCATTAAAAACTTCAATGCAGTCATGAGATGACATACTAGTAACAGTCAGATTGGTATTGACAGTGTCAGTTGCCAAACCTTCTAATAATTCTGGTTGTTTCGTCTTGTCCAACTCTGATTCGTCTGTAACATTGTTCTCTTGTCTGTGTTCGTAGCCACAAACGGCTTTGAAAACTGATGTTCGCGAATTTGTTGCGAACGTCTCAGTGGCTGAGGTTCTAAAAAATCTAATTGCTCATCAAACACTTCATTTCTATCGTTGTCATCAGATATGTCGGACTCAAGATGATGATCAATATTACGAGTAGGCTTATTGAATCTTGCTGTACCATGACTCAAAGTTTTAAAGGCTTTAAAATGTGTATACACCCTATGCTGAGCGTATTCCACTTTGTCTCTATTGAGTTTATGCAATTTGTTGTCCAAACCTTTTTTAACAAATAAGTCAATGTCTCTCAAAATACTGTCATATTTTTGTTTATTAAATTCGTATAATAAATCTTTAGTAATATTATTATTTAAAACGTTTAACTCCTCTTTCAATTTGTCTAACTTAGACACATTGTTACGAACAATTAATTTCATAAGGTCTATACCTGTTGCATCAAACGACGCTAGTAATTCTTGAAAAATATCCGTGTCCTCATCAAAACACATAGGTAGTCGAAACACTCTTAGACCCTTCGGCACTTGTTTCAAATCTATCGATTTCTGTAAAAAGATATTGTCCATCTGTAGAGATTTGAAACGCTTTAACTTCCTCTCGAATTCTTGCAGTTGTTCACGGAGCGTACCATTGCCTGTAACCACCCGGACGTCGTCTTTCGGAAGTAAAGTAGGCAGATCTAGTAAATTAAAAAAAAACGCCAGTACGTTGATTTGATGTCCTCGTTCGACTGACATCTGGTGGAGAACTGTTGGTATTGTGAATGTCTACGGTACCTGCACTAGTAGATGGGGGCGTATGAAGTGTGTATATTTCAGCCATTGAGTCAGTCAGTGTGGCTTCAACATCGACCTGATTACTTTCTGTAAAGTTGGCTACACCATTGTTTGCCTTGTCTTTACGTTGTAAGACTTTAATCAATTTACTAGTGATGTCCACGTATTGAATCAATAGTTCCTCCATATAGTCCTCCAAAAAAATCGCAGTTAACCAGCGGATACCAACTTAGCGCACAAGGGTATCAGAAAATCCAACGAACAGGACACGCAGTAGTAAATAAATGAACCAAGCCGGAATCCCCCTCGAAACAGCAGCTTTAATGGAGAACACAAAAACAGTAAATGGTAGTTCAATAAAGACTTAGCGCTTTCACCCAATAAAGGGCATAATCGAGTATATGTAGTGCTTGTTTAAAAGTATGCTTTACTCTGATGATGCCCTTTATTGGGTGAAAGCGCTGTCTTTATTGAACTACCATTTGCTGTTTTTGTGTTCTCCATTAAAGCTGCTGTTTCGAGGGGGATTCCGGCTTGGTTCATTTATTTAAGGCTGTAGTTCACAATTGGCCCCGGGGTCTTCTGTATGCATTCCCCACCTTTTCCCCTAATTCCCATACTAATTCAGAAGGCTACCGCATTGGGATCCAGGATGATCCTCATTGTCCCTTACTGGCCTCGACAAATTTGGTTCCCATTCCTGCATCGTCACCTACTGGAGCAGCCTTGGAATCTGGACCCAGTGCCAGATCTCTTGGTCCATCAGTCGGGCGGGCTGCACCAATCCCTTTAGTCTCTCAACCTCACAGCTTGGTTGCTCCACTTCCAACCTTAGCCAGGCTTCCACATATTTCTCAGCTGGTGCGTGAAATCATCCTTTCTTTGCACAAATCTACCACCAGGAAGACTTATGCTAGTAAGTGGAAACGTTTCTCTTTCTGGGTAGAGGCTAGGAATATAGACCCCTTTACAGCCACTGTCCATCATGTTCTAGATTTTTTAACAGAACTCTTTCAAGCTGGTTCCTCGTCTGCCACCATTAGGGTCCAATTAGCTGCTATCGCAAATTTCCACGCTGGCTTGTCGGAAACCAGCATCATGTCCCACAGACTTTGCAAGACCTTTCTTAAAGGAACTATTTTGCTTAGGCCCCCGGTCAGAGATCCCCCGCCTCCGTGGGACTTCAACTTGATATTCGCTTCCTTGATTCTCCCCCCTTTTGAACTTGCGGCTTCCTGTTCCTTAAAATTGCTCTCCTGGAAGACTCTCTTTTTGGTAGCCATCACCTCAGCTAGGAGAGTTTCGGAACTTCAAGCCCTCTGTATTCGTCCTCCTTACCTTGTGTTTCATAAGGATAGAGTTTCACTCAGGACTAATCCTTTGTTTCTGCCCAAGATATCTTCCGAAACAAACCTGAATCAGGCTATTGATCTTACCTGTCTTTTCCTAACTATTTGAACAAAGCTGAACAAAAGTTACACCAATTGGACGTTCATAGGCAATTACGTTTTTATGTGGATAGGACTAAGCAAGCAAGAAAATCAGACCAACTCTTCCTGTCCTATGCTGAGGGCAAACAGGGCCTGCCAGTTTCTAAAGTAACCTTATCCAGGTGGTTGTCCTCTATTATTACTTTGATTTATCAGCTGAGACATAAAGAACTTCCTACTAAACCTAAAGGTCATTCCACCAGAGCGTTCGCTACTTCGGTAGCTTTTCAAGCAAGACTACCAATGGAATCTATTTGTGCTGCAGCCACATGGGCCACTCCTCATACTTTCATTTCACATTAAAAGTTGGATATGGCCTCTAGGAGTAGAGCTGATTTTGGTTCCACTGTGCTCAAGAGTCTGTTCCGATGAGCCACCCAGGACTAAGGTGCTAGGGACGCTGTCCCAACCAGCAAGAATGAAGGCGAGAGAGACGACTTAACCTTAAGAAGTTATGTACCTACCATAACGTTCCATGTTAGTTGTCTTCTTCTCGCCTTCTTTCTTGCGTCCCACCCTCCATCCCCCTAGCCTGGACAGACCGAGAAGAGTCCCTTTTTGAGGCCTTCTTCCTCTGGCTGAGTCTTATCTAGGTTACGTCCTCCTCTGTTTTATTACTGTAGGTAAGCCTTGTAGTTTGGACAGGTGTCCTTGAAATTTTTCTATGGTGTTAACTCTGCCAAATGAGATCTGGATATCTAGCGCCAAGCATTGTGGGATATGGGGAGGCCTCGAGCCAGTAAATAGCTCTCGAGCTTTAGTAGATGGCCGAGTCGGAGCCGAGGATCAGCTCTGAACCCAACTAGCAAGAAAGAAGGCGAGAAGAAGACAACTAACATGGAACGTTATGGTAGGTACATAACTTCTTATTCTGTGTCATAGTTCAGAAAAATCTCCCTTGTCATACCAATCAGCCTACCCAGCATCTCTGAAAGTGCATCCTGCAAATAAAGCCAGCTTTTCTTGAGTACCATACTAATTATATCCCTGAATTTCTGAGTCCCTTATTTTCTTTGCCAGTAGTTCTAAATATAATGCAAATAAAGGGGAAAGAGCACACCCCTGGCCTGGTTCCTGTGGTCAAGCAGAAATTATTAGAGAGGACCCCACCCACTTCAATTTTCATCTGTGAGCCCTCATATATCATCCTAATCAGCCTTATTTTTTTTTTCAGGAAATGCAAATGCTTTCATTGCCCTGTTCCTTAAAGTCTGTCAAATGTTTTCTCTACATCAAGACCCACTAACAAAAATGATATCTTCTTACACTCTGCTTCCCTGTGGATCATCAGTGTTGTCAAATGTTTATCTCCCTTCCACAAAACCACATTGATCCGTATCTATCAGTTTTGGCATTACTTATGTCATTCCTTTAGCCATTATAGACATGAACACTTTATAATCATGGTTTAGTATTAAAATGGGCCTGTATGAAGCTAGGTCTGATGGGTCTTTACTTTCTTTAGGTGTTACAACTACCACTGCTTTCTTCCAGGTTGTTGGTACTTCTCCTCCTCTTAAAACACTGCTAAACAAAACCTTCAAAATCTTTATGACTTTTTGTTTTCTCTCCCAGCTTCCAACCTTCCACCGGAATACCATGTATTCCTGGGGACTTTCCTTTAGATTGGTTATACATCACAATTTTATCTTATCATCTCCTGTGCTAACCATTAGTAGTTGAGCCTCATCTACCTCTAACCTTTGCATATTTAATTCTTGCATAAATATTTCCATTTGTATCTTTTGTTGAGTTCCATATTTCTCTGCTTTATACAGACTTTCACAGAATTTCTGAAATATTTCTAATACCGCTACAGGATCTGTTGTTACCTTGTTATAGGCTCCCTAAGCTTGGTGACAGCCCTTTCTACTTTCTGTTGCCCGAGTCTTTGTGTTGAAAGATTTTGTGCTCCACTGTTCTTATAAAAAAAACAGTTGCTTAACAGCAGTCTTTCTAAATGCATGCATATTATCGAGGTAATCCCTTATTTTCTGCTTAGCATTCTGCAGTTGATACTCTTGTTCTGTGAGATTCCCCTATTCTACAATATTTTAACATTTGTCAGTCGCTGTAAATGATTCTTGTTACTTCTTGACCATAGCTCCCTTTCTTTTATTTCCACCCTATTTATAAACTCCACCTTAAGTTATCCCATTCCATAGATATATTTTCAGAATAAATTTCTGTCCTAATTGCACCCGAATAACCTCCACTACCCATTCCTTAAATTCCTCTTTTCAACAGATAGGTGGGAAAGCACCAGTGTCTCATTTTTACTTCATTACCCTGTGTTTTTATTTTAGTTATTATTGGCACATGATCTGAAGTAATTATTGGGTGTGTATCAGGACCTTCAATTAAGTACACATGTTCCTGTGAAATGTAAATTCTGTCTAGCTTAGCCCAGTTTTGGTATCTTGAGGAGTAATATGTAAATTCACTCTGAACTCCTATTACTGAATTCACATCTTTAATGCCAGATATTTTCATAAATTTCTTCAAATATCTACCCTCCTTTGTTATACTTTCCCTTGTGGGCCCCCAGACACATCTTCACTGTTGCAAATCACATTCCAGACCCCACCTATAAGTGATATTCCTTGCTGAAAATAATTATTTCTCCCAGAATTTTCTTAAGCTCCATTATAGCAGTTTTAGGTGGAATATAAATACATGCCAGTGTAATCCTACTCCCTTACCAGTAGCCCCTTAGTACAACAAATCTGCCATTATTATCTTTTATATTCTCTTCTGTCACTATTGGAGCTCCTCTTGTAATTAATATAAGTACTCTTCTTTTCCTTTATCCCAGGTATTCTGCTGAGTAACTATCCAGAAAACCTTTCTTTATCAAATTCACATCTTCAGTTTTTATCTAAGTGTGTCTTCTGTAACATACCTGTTTGCACTCTACATTTTTAATATAGTTCACTATTCTTTCTTTTTTGTATTTGTGAGACCATTGACATTTAAAAGCATTACAGAAAGCATCACTGCATTAAAAAGTTATTATTCCCACCTTTTGCGTATAACACCTTTTTATTAAATGTCTAGTTTCAGCTTTTATGTTACATGCACACGCTGTTTTGACAGGTTGAACTTTTATTTATACAGATGTTTCTTGTCATATCCATTTGGGCCTATGCCACATCTTTGAAATTGTTTGTTTTATTGAAAGCCCACAAAAAAAAAAAAAAAACCCCAATAGCCCCGTAAAATGTATTAACTTAATACTAACACACAAAACTATGCACATCTTCAAATACTGAAGTTTTACCATCCTAATAGGAACAGAAGTCTCAAACTGACAAACCACACTGTCAAACATGAGTTAAGCTAAAAGAAAGGTTAAATATGCTAAGAGGCATGGTGCAGCCTGATCTTCTACTAAGTGCTAAGTGGTTTTATCTTTTCTTTGTAGCTCTCCCAGCTTGGTAAACACCTGAATGCTTTCAGAGAACATTATGTCCTAGCCAGTTTCTCTTCTCAGTTTTTTTTTTTGCTTCACCCAATCACTCTCCACCAGCCTGTAACCAGTTTCTCTTTATCATATTGTCTCCATGGAGAAACAACAACTAGGCAGCCAATTTGTCTTTATCAGATTGTTTTCATGGGAACATGAAGGCCAGCTGCAGAATTGCTACTGAGAGTACACGTATTTGCTAGAAAAATGCCTCATCATCATCATCATCTTCTTTCGGCTGTTCCCGTTAGGGGTCGCCACAGCAGATCACCTGTTTCCATTTCTTCCTAACCTCTGCATCCTGCTCTGGCACACCAACCACCTGCATGTCTTCTCTCACCACATCCATAAACCTTATCTTAGACCTTCCCTCGTTACCTGGTAGCTTCATCCTTAGCATCTTTTTCCCAATATACTCAGTATCCCTCCTCAGCACATGTCCAAACCAACGTAATCGTGCCTCTCTGGCTTTGTCTCCAAACCTTCCAACCTGAGCTGACCCTGTAATATACTTATTCCTAATCCTGTCCACCCTCGTCACACCCAGTGCAAATCTTAACATCTTTAATTCTGCCACATCCAGCTCAAACTCCTGCCTTTTTGTCAATGCCACTGTCTCCAACCCGTATAACATAGCTGGTCTCACCACCCTCTTGTAGACCTTCCCTTTCACGCTTACAGGTACTCGTCTGTCACAATTCACTCCTGACACTTTTCTCCACCCACTCCATCCTGCCTGTACTCTCTTCTTCACTTCTCTTCCACACTCACTGTTACTCTGAATAATTGACCCCAAGTATTTAAACTCATCCACCTTCACCACCTCTACTCCTCTATCCTCCCTCTCATTCACACACATATATTCTGTCTTAGTCCTGCTGACCTTCATTCCTCTTCTCTCTAGAGCATATCTCCATCTCTCAAGGGTTTCCTCCACCTGTTCCCTACTCTCACTACGGATCACAATGTCATCTGCAAACATCATAGTCCACGGGGACTCCTGTCTGATCTCGTCTGTCAACCTGTCATAATATTCAATATTCTTTTTCATTTACTTGCTTACTCGTAAAACTTGTTACTAAATCAATCTAAGGTCCTAAATCCAGTCATTTCCTCATGCATGAGTGAGAAAAAGAGTGTTCATGTTTCTTTTGTCATGGTCTTTTAACCAGGGGTTTTTTTTCATTGCATTTCCTACATTTCTTAAAACAGAACAAGAAGAAAGAGAGAAGGGAGAAAGAAAAGAAAAAAATAGCAGCACCTGTTTACAGTCCCCATTACACTTAAAAATAACTGAGAAAACTTTACTTTGTATCATGCAAAGAAAACCATACACCACAAAAACAGTGGTAGGTAGAAAAAAATGTCATTACTTAGTTAACTTTCTCCTTCTTTCTCTTCCCCTCCCCAAAGGATTTTGTGAACATTAATGACATGAAGCAGGGCATATGCTTTAGAGTGCCCCACAAGTCCAACAAATTCTGAAAAAAGTCCACTATTTCCAGATTTTCTTGTTCTTTCATATTTCACAAATATAATTATTGCATTGTAATCCCACATTGTTACTGGTTTTATTACTGTTCATCTCCCAAGTCCCGTCTCTGCTTCTTTTCCAACGTACTCTCGATTCTTCTAGTCAGCTCTCATGCTTCCATCCTTCCAACATTTTTCAATGAAACATTGGGAAAAGTTTCAGATATAGTCTTTCACAGCTCACATTTTGTTGGACAAACTTTTGTATTTCCTCCTTAACATGTACTTCATCAGAAAATGGTTTGTCCCTCTAGAGAAGAATACTTTGAAGACAGCTGGGTTCAGCAGTTTTAATCTCATACCTGCGTCTTAATATTCCCTGAATAGTGGAATCATTTTGCTTCCCTCCTTTCTGGTGCTGCCTCCCACTTTTAGTATTTTGTCCTTCTGTCACAGTTTTGTCAAAATCAACTGCTTCTGCATATAGGATTGCATCTTTAATATTAATGGTCTAGGTTGCTTTCTCATAGCCAGGTTTGGAGCATATACACGATGTGCCATTTCAACTAACAACTCCTGCTATGGAATATCAGTCTTCCTGTTCTGCTTTCATAAAATTAATGCAGTCTATTCCTTCCAGCTTCTCTGGTATAGCTGAAAATCTCAGTTTTTCACTATGTGCTCTGTCCTCTAATTCTATTTTTTTTAAAATATCTCTTCCTAAGAAGTCTGGCATTCAGCCAGCCTTTTCTTCATTTCAACTTCTGCTTTTTCAACTTTACCACCTCATCTGAATATATGTTTAAAAATGTCTTCCATTTTTTCCAGCCTTTTGTTGTTTGTGTGCTGATATACTCCATCAATGTTTCAGTTATTTTAACCAGGTCTGTGTGCAGTTTTTTATTTTAACCAGGTCTGTGTGCAGTTTTCTTATATCGTCCTGTAGGTTACTGGAATTCATGTCTGGCAGTTGCATTGCTTTTTGCTGAACAGCTGCAGAACTTTCTCCAGTCAGAGTTTCTTCCTCACTTTTTATAGCTGATTTTTCCAGGTCCTCTGTATTTCTTTTTTCCTGGTATCCAGGCAGTACACTTACTAGCTAGTTTCTTAAATTTACCCATAAACACAAATCTACTCACCTTCTCTGCTGAGTTTCTTTCTTCAGACTGGGAGAGCTCTGTTTAAGCTGTTACTCAAATATGCAGCCATCTTGGAAGTCTCCACTGATTAATTACTTTTGTCTTCAATATACACACTTCATCTGAAAAATGAAAGAGCATGTCTGGTATGGGTTTTAGTAGAATAAAGAACAGAAGATGCTATTAAGAATGAAATAATTAATAGGGTATGAAATGTTACAGGATTATTTTAAAAAAAGATCATATTTAAAAAGACTGGGAGAGAAAATTAGAATGACAAATTACAAAAGAGCAATGGTTGAAAATGTTAAGGAGCCTAGGCATGCTAGAAAGTTTGGTAGATTTAAGATATTTACCTGAAAATCTGTGCATAGGTAGTTTTATACTCCATGTAGCTTTCAGGGAGCTTTCTTTGGAGAAAAGATGTTGCCAATATGAAACCCTCTTGCCCACCTTGAAAATGCATCTTAATCCTAAGTATGCCCCTGCACCTAACCAGAAATGTGCACCTTAACTTTAAAAAAACTTTCTGTAAAACTATTACTGTTCAGACAAATTTAAGCTGAAGTTTAGACTTCAAGTATGGCAGCATTCTGAATAACAGTAGATCCTCCAGGTTCGGTGGGAGTTGAAGGGAAAAGATGATGAAAGTGGAGTTACTGATGTGTATAAAAACAAAAAAATTGGTAGGATCTGCAGGAGTACCAAATGTCCACAAAAGTGAGAGGAAAGAGGCAAGCAGGGAAAAGGAAAAACAGGAAATTAAACAGAGTCAGAGGTGTACCTGTCAGGTTAACAATGGTATGACACAAAATAAAAGATTTAAATCAAACCTTGAAGAACAGTTTAGTGATGCAGGAGAAAAAAACTGAAGAGCTGCATCAAGGTTTAAATGTGCATTCAAACATCATGCAGTCAACTATGAAGGAAAATGATGAACTGAAGGCAAGGGCAGAAGTAGTGAAGGCAGGATTGGATTACATAGGAGATGAAACTGACCAACTATGAAGACATGGCCAAGAGAAAAAATGTTAAAATAACTAGGATACTAGAAAGATTTGAAAGCCAAGACTGGCAAAAAAAAAAAACAGTAAAGGAGGTTTTGGCACAAAGGTTGAAATCCTAAAGGGAGAGATCAAAACTGAATGAGCGAATAGAATCACATGGTGCCCTGAGTTGGTAAAGTCAAAGAAGGCAAGGCGAGTAATAGTTAGATTTCAGACATACGAGCTGACTGAAAAGATATTGAAAACAGTGTGAGCACCTGCCAAAAAGTTACTGGCAGGAAGAAAAAGGATATATGTAGACCAAGACTTTTCCTGTGAAACACAGAGAAGTGCCTTTGCCTTAGCTTTAAAACTTCGTAGAGACAGAGGTATCTGATGGAGAATGTTATATTCCGCAATGTTTAGTATTTTTTTTGCAGGAAGCCATGATGTCCTTTACAATCCCGAGTTATTTGATTTCTTGCAGAAGTGGTGGAAAAAGAGAGATGACAAGGACAAGAAGGTTCATTTGAAAGCAGTATTAGTGGACAAGGGAGAGGTTCCTTCTCACTCTTCAAATGGCAGCAGAGACTGGAAGAAAGAATAGGTATAGTAAGAGACACTCAACTGAGAGAAGTGAAAAATACAAATGAGTGATGGAAGTAGTAGGTAAAGATAACTGGACTTATTGCTGGGCAATTGTGGACTGTCGTGAGTGTGTCTTTGTATTTCTAAACTCCTGTTAGCTCCACATTTTATTGATTTATTTTGAATGTTTTAATATGCTTAAAAGTGAATAGCACTATATAAAGCAACATGCCTTCCATGGTTGCAGTTATGAAGGGGGTGGGGAAAAATATAGGGAGCAACTGATTGTGAAAAATGGGGTGTTAATTAAAGGAGGAGAGGATGTAGCAGATGCAGAACTGAAGTGGGGAAAAAAGACAATGGAAGGGAAGCATGAAGTACATGCTTATAGTCAACAAGTGGTAAGAAAATTAAATGTAGCCCTCCCAGGCTTTGATAAGTAAGAGGTGAGGAAAGGGTTGATTGGTAGCTAATGAAAGGAGGAGAAACGGGATATGTGAGTAAATGGAACTAGGAGGAGGATCCAACAAGGCAGGATGCTAAATTGATGTCTGTGGAATGGGGGTGGTAGTTTAAACAAGAAATATCTTTATTAAATTAACATGTATGAATAGACCATGTAACATTTATATAAATTATAGCTGAAATCCACAACTAGAACTCCAAAAAGTGGCAGAAAACAGGTTCCCCGAACTCGAGCAGAGAAGACAGCCAGCGAAGACAAAAAACTTCCTTTTTCACACAGGTTTATTGCGATGTACCACGCCAACACACAGAACTCCAACAAAAGGTTAAGCGCTTTCATCTGGTATATCCAGATTTCTTCAGAACCATTTGTCTCCAAATACAGATCACTTATAAATCAATTTTGGCGCCAAAAATCGTTCAATAATTAAATAATTACCTAATTTGAAATGTAAAATATTTTAAAACGTTTTAAAACAACCTATTTAACATTTCAGATATTTAAATTACTATGCCAATATCAGATTTCATATACATTCATATTCCCTATTATATGAAAACTAGTATAAAAAACTAGTGTATAAACTAGCAATGTCCAGTAATGCATATACTGGCTCCTGTTCTTAGTGTATCTAATCTATAGAATCACAATAATACATATTACATATTCACTACAAAAACAATAACTATAAAAACAGAATTACACACAAACTAGATACTGGTACTAAACCTCAAACAAAACTAAAATGTGACCCTATCTTACCAATATAGCGAAATGTCTACGTTGATACTTTGACCTTGTCACGACCTTAAAGCTAATACAAAACAAAAAAGGTTTTTTTTTTTTTTTTTTTTTTTTTAGTTTAAACAAGAAATATCTTTATTAAATTAACATGTATGAATAGACCATGTAACATTTATATAAATGAAAATAAACCAACTCAAGACAGTCTCAGTTGCAAACATTTTACATTCCAAACCGTGCTGCAAACATTATACATCATATTTAACATATCCAGTCATTATTAATCAGCCATTGCATAGCTCATTCAAATCCTGCCTTCCTTTAAACCTTGTTCCTCCTCTGCGTGTATTGTCCCACATTTCCCATTTTTTCCTATATAATTTGCTCCTACGCTTTTCTAAAGATCTCAGTTTCTGTTGTTTTATCTTTGTTGCTATCTTCGCTACTTCTAGTAAAGTTGGTTTAGACTTTGATTTCCATTTTCTAGTAACTGCTTTTTTGGCAGCGATCATAATTAGACTCAACAAGGCCTTACTATGTCTAGGCACTTCTGATTCTGTATCATAGGTCAAAAAAATTATTTCCCTAGTTACTCCAATTTGCTCACCCAGCATCTCCAACAGAGCAGTCTGCAGAGAATCTTTAAAGTCTGCCAAATCATTGCACTCCTGGAAAATATGTTCTCAGTTACCTCTTGCATCCCCATCATACCTCCAGCATTTGCTGTCTTCCTGAGGAAAAATTATTTGAGGTCTGCTTGGTGTATAAAAATACCTATGTAAACACTTCCAGGCAAAGATCCTAAATCTCTAGATTTTGTTGCATATTTAGAAGACATACAGTGGATATAAAAAGTTTACATACCCCTATTAAAATGCCAGGTTTTTGTGATATAAAAAATGAGACCACAATAAACAATTTCAAAACTTTTCCCACCTTTAATGTGACCTATAACCTGTACAATTCAGTTGAAAAACAAATCTGTTCGGGGAAAAATATAAAAAATAAAAAAATGTACAATAAGCTGGGTGCATAAGTGTGTTCACCCTTAAACTAATACTTTGTTGAAGCACCATTTCATTTAATTACAGCATTCAGTCTTCTTGGGTACACACCTGCCATCAATTCAAGAGACTCTGATTAACCCCGAATAAAGTTCAGTTCCCCTAGTAGGATTTTTCCTGACATTTACTCAGTTGCCTGCTACAGCAAAAGTCATGGTTCACAGAGAGCTTACAAAGCATCAAAGGGATCTCATTGTTGAAAGGTATCAGGAGAAGGGTACAAAAAAATTTCCACAGCATTTTATGTACCATGGAACACAGTGAAGACAGTCATCAAAAAGTGGAGAAAATATGGGACAACAGTGACTTTGCAAAGAACTGGACGTCCCTCCAAAACTGATGAAAAGACAAGATGAAAACTGTCCAGGGAGGCTGGCAAGTACTGGTTGTGTACTACATTTGACAACAATCTCTTGTATTCTCCATATATCTGGGCTATGGGGTAGGGTTGCAAGATGTAAGCCTTTTCTTGCACAGAAAAACATCCAGGCCTGGCTAAAATTTGCGAAACAGTACATCAAGTCTTCCAAAAGCATGTGGGAAAATGTGTTATGGTCTGATGAGACCAAGGCTAAACTTTTTGGCCACAATTCCAAAAATTACGTTGGGCGCAAAAACAACACTTCGCATCACCAAATGAACACCATCCTCATGGTGAAGCATGGTGGTGGCAGTATCATGCTTTGTGGTAGCTTTTCTTTAGCTGGAACTGGAGCTCTTGTCAAAGTGGAGAGAATTATGAACAGTTCCAAATACCAGTCACTTTTGGCCCAAAGCCTTCAGGCATCTGCTAGAAAGCTGAAGATGAAGAGGAATTTCACCTTTCAACATGGCAATGACCCCAAGCATACATCCAAATCAACAAAAGTATGGCTTCACCAGAAGAAAATTAAAGTTTTGGAATGGCCTAGCTAGAGCTCAGACATAAATCCAATAGAAAATCTGACAGATTTGGAGCGCTTTTGCAAGGAAGAATGGGCAAATATTGCCAAGTCAAGATGTGGCATGCTGATAGACTCCTACACAAGAAGACTGAATGCTGTAATTAAATCAAAACGTGCTTCAACAAAGTATTAGTTTAAGGGTGTGCACACTTATGCAACTAGCTTTATTGTATGTTTTTTATTTTTTTTTTATATTTTTTCCCCTAACAGATATGTTTGTTCTTTATTTGAATTGTACAGGTTACAGGTCACATTAAAGGTGGGAAAAGGTTTGAAGTGATTTATTGTGGTCTTGTTTATTTATATCACAAAAATCTGGCATTTTAACAGGGGTGGGTAAACTTTTTATATCCACTGTATATAACCCTATTGTTTCTTTGTGAATTGCTTATCTAATATCTCTTCCCAGTCCTCCTTACCTCCTTTTATTGAATCTTATAGTTTCCATACATATTTTATATGCTCTACTAATTATTCCTTTTTTAACAGCAACTTCTGTTCTAGATTCTACTAAAAACTGGTAGCAGTGCTGGTCTTTCGTTTAGGACTTCCCTATTTCTTTCTCTTTGCTTATAGTCTGATGTCAGTCCTGTTGAAATTAACTAGAACATGGCAGCAGAAAGAATAAAAAAGGTCAAGAGAATTCCAAAATAAAGGAACAACTGGCAAGAGGATGAAGAAATGGGGCGTGGTGTAAAATATGCCTTGTTGACAATGCAGAAAACTGTCTGTCGTGTAAAAAAAAGCTGAACATAAAATAATGATGTTCAATGAGTGGTGATACAACCACTGTAACAAAGAAGTGGTGCTTGTTGCCAAGGGTCTATATCACCAGATCAAAACACGAAAAGAGCGAACGCTCTTTAATCGAATACTAATGCTCAAAACCACCATATATCAAACGCACGGAACAGCGATTTTTTTTTCCCCAAGGAAAAAAATCGCTGGGCTGTTGCCAGGACTTAGCCGTTTCCTCCACTGTGGTGCAATCTCAGAGTTGGTATATTTAAATAGAGGGTGTGGGCCCCACTTAATTTTGTCTCTGTGGATTTCTTTTTTTTTTTTTGAGCAGCAAATTTTTTCCCTGGGAAAAAAAATTGCTGTTCTGTGCATTCGATATTTTCTGGTTTCAAGCAGTACTGTTCGAAAGAGCGTTCACTCTTTTTATGTTTTGATCTTGTAATATAGACCATGTTGCCAAAGTAATAATACAACCACTGTAACCAGGAATTAGTGCATGTTGCCAAAGTAATAATACAACCACTGTAATCAGAAAATAGTGCATGTTGTCAAAGTAATAATACAACCACTGTAACCAGGAAGTGATGCATGTTGCCAAAGTAATAATACAACCACTGTAACCAGGAAATAGTGTGTCTTGCCAAAGTAATAATCTAGAAGTTGTAACCAGGAAGTGATACATGTTGCCAAAATAATAATACAACCTGTGTAACCAGGAAGTAGTGCATGTTGCCAAATCTGACTGGTCACTGTACCTTTCAACAAGCCCTTTCTAGTAACATGCTCTTTAAACTTTGGGTAGTCCTTTGTATTAAGATTCTCATTAAGCCCTGTGTAGTGGCCCATCTGCAAATAGTTACTTTTAAACTATTTTAATAAATTGCTATAACCACCACCCCTAGGGTCTAACTTTGTGGTAAAGTGATAAAAACATACAAATTTCCAGAAGCCAGTGCATCTCTTTGTACGATGGAATAAATAACTGTTTTTACTCACTCTGCTCATAAATCCTCTGTTTTAGCCTAATTGTTTTACCAGCATAGAAGCTATCACAGGTGAGTGGTGGTGCAATGATGGGCCAATGCAAGGAAGACGTTTGTCAAATCCAAGGGGGAGGGGACAGAATTTAACCTTGTATGACTCTGATCTGGCTTGCTGCAGTATTTGTGTCTTTCGGCTTTTCCTGGTTAGGGGTCGCCACAGCGGAACTCCGGTCCGCTAATGATTGGCAGTAGAGCTTTACGTGCTGGCTTGCCGGACCTAATGCACAACCTTCAGCGAAGGAACGCCCATTCACGCATGTCGTCACACAGAAGACGCTCTAACTGAGAAGCGAGTGGGCAACGTCTAACTGTGAGGCGACAACGCTACCACAGCACCACCACCACCGCAGTCCGGCTTGCTGCAGTGTAATGAATTTAAAAAAAGTAGGAAAGAGCTCAGACGCATCAGTGTTGGAGATGCCTGCCATCATGAATCATCATCATCATCCTCCTCCTTTTTCCCATTTTCTGCATGTTAACTGTCATGTTCTCTCTATTCAGTGCCACTCTCCTACCTTCTTCGACACTCAGGTCTGACCTGTCACAGGTCTTCTCTCACACTATCTGTCCTTCTCTTTGCTGGATGCCTTGATTTGCTCTTTTGTTCATCCTGTCTGTCCCAAACCTTCTTCATCAAATTTTCTTCTGCTTTTCTGCACGTGTGCGCGAACCACCATAATATGTCCTCTCTGACCTTTTCTGAAGTTGAAGTTTCTTTGGCTTCTGCTGCTATGTCTTCATCTGTCCCACAGTGTGCACCCTACTACCTATCTCAAGCACTTCATCTCTAGCTTCCTCAACTGCTCTGCCTTTACTGCCCAAGTTTTTGTACCATACAGTAGTACTGGTACTGTTTGAACCACTGATCTCATTTCATTTTCATTCGATCCTCAATGAATGGGTTGGGATCTGACCCTCATATCCAACTCAGCCACTTTCTTTGGATTGTAGGATCCAACTCTCGAGTTCCTCCCTTACCAATAATGCCCCTGATCACTGTATTACCTCAGATCTCGTTTGCTGGTCTTCAGGATTGGTCGGGATTGTGACTTCTCGAGTTCTAGTGAGGTTTTTTGTGTGTGAGTAGTTAATATTTTTCTCTCAAATATAATAAAACATTGAACAGATCACAGCTGAAGAGTATATAGTTGAAACCAATGTTTAATACACAAAGTAAGCACTTTCACGATCTGTAGCTGACTGCTTCTTCAGACTTATACATTCAAATGAAATAATTGTAGCATTTAAATTGTATCTCATCAAATCAACAGTTAAAGTAAATCAGTCAAGTGTATTAATCAAATTAATTAAGCACTTAAAAACACAGTAAATAGATTCTGTCAAAACATTTGAAACCCTAAAAACTAATAAAACAGCAAAGTTATAAAAAACAGCTAAGCTGAATAGCAATAAATATCTTTCAAAAAGCTTAGTGTCTGAGTGGTTTGGCTTTACGTTGGGGCTTAAGTGAACACTGCACCATTAAACCCTGGTAGTTTATATGCCTGCAGCAGCAAAATCCATTTTTGTTCTACTGCTTCCGTCTTGTTCTTAATGTCACCGCCCCTCATACTTTGTTCTATAATTTCTAGCACTAAAAAGTTAAAAACATGTTGAGAGCCTTCTGCTTGAACATGTCCTGCTAAGGCACTAGTTTCTTTACCATTTTTTGTATCTCTTAAATGCTCTAGAATGCGCTCTTTGAAACTTCTGTTGGTTTTACCAACATAAAATACATAGCATAATTTGCAGAAGCTAAGGTACACTAAATGTGTTTTGCAATCAGCAGAGAAGTCAATGTCTATGACAAACTTCTGGCTTGGATGTGTGAATGTAGTGTTAGAATAAATAAACCTTAATATACAACTCTTTCTTTATCCACACACCAAACCTCTCAATGTGGGAATTTGATTCATGGAACATTAAAGGGCTCCAGAATTAAAAAAAAAAAAAAAAAGAAAACTTTTTTTACACCTACTGTACAAGCGAAAGCAAATTTTATACGAATCCAGGAGACGCATTTAACCACTGAACAATGGTCAGAAATCAGAGGGAAAAATGGATAAGGGAAATTATAGCTTCTGAAGGTAAAACCAACAGTGCGGGGGTAGCTATTATAATTAAAAAGAGATATCAACACAAAATTCTGGAAACCAAAGTGGACAAAGAGGGTAGATGGTGCTATGCAACACTTTCAACTCCATATCTTTCCAAACCCATTCAGTTACTAAATGTATATGCCCCTTGTAATAATCAACACTCATTCTATGCATCATTATTACCCATTCTGAACCAATTCCAAAACCACTATATGATCCTAGGTGGTGATTGGAACTCGTATCAGAATCCAGAACAGGACAAATCAAGTTTAACTCTACCACATAACAAACAAGCATCACTAGCTTTAAATTAACTTAAATATGATTACAAACTATATGATCCCTTTAAATGTGGTGATAGTCCTAATAATCCTAGTAAATTTACGTTCTACTCTAACTGTCATAAAATGTGGTCGAGAATAGATTTCTTTTTAATCTCTGAAACACTCATCACCTTAGATCCAAAATTGCTTATACACGCTAGATACCTCTCAGACCACTCCAAAATTACTGTAAATGTTAATGGAAACCCCTTAAAAACTCTATAATAAAAAGAGGTTACAATTGGTCCCTGAACCCCAGTCTTCTAAACAAAAAAGAGTTAGTCAATGAAATTAAAGCCATTCTTAAGTCAATTCCTATCAAACATTCCAAATTCTCAAGTACCTCTGGATATTGAATAGGCGGCAACCAAAGCGATAATTAGGGGAACTTGTATTAAAACAGCAGCTTACTATAAAAAAATTCAACTTAAAGAGGAACAGGATTTGGAGACCAAAATACAACTACTTGAACACAATCTAGTAACTAATTTTAATACTCAAACAGAAATCTTCAAACTCCAAAATGATCTTTACCTTTTACATAATAATAAACTATCATTTTATGAAACTAAAATGCTAGCTAACTATGCTAACGAAGTGCAAACCCCTTCCCGAGCACTAGCCAGAATTATAAACCAAACCAAATCCACCTCTCAGATATCTGAAATACTCTATTAGGACAAACACCTTACTAAAAATGAAGATATTATTAAAGCATTTGAACTAATATACACACAAACCTATGGAGAACAAATAACTCTACCCTCAAAAGATGATGGATCACGCTTTTTCCAAAGTATCAAGTTCCCAAAATTAGATCCAAATCAACAAGAGAAATTAAGTGAACCCATCTCTGTTGAAGAAATAACCTCAACAATCCAACAAATGAAATTACATAAAGCCCCCGGCCCAGATGGTCTCACTACAGAATTTTATAAAACCTTTTACCCCATCGTAGCCCAAATCCTATTTCATATACTGAACTATATAATAAATAATGAAATCTTTGATATACACTTTAACGCATCCAAAACTATTTTTATACTTAAAGAAAAAGCAGGCCCTAAAAAACCGAGATAGCTATAGACCCATATCACTATTAAATATTGACACTAAGATATTATCATCCATACTAGCAAACATATAATGGATAAAATTATTTCCCCCGAACAGTCGGGCTTTACATTAACTAGACAAACGAGCGATAATACATTAACACTTAATACATTAATCTCATATGCTAATCAGAATAATCTACATTTATATGCACTTATCATTGATGCCCATAAAGCCTTTGATATAATAAATTTAGAATTTTTATTCCAAACCTTACCTTACTTCAGTATACCCCAAAAATTTATTAAAACCCTACAAATATTATACAGGAATCCCTATACATCTTTATACATTAACAAAACCTGCTCAAATAGGATTTTTATTAAAAATGGAACCCGTCAAGGTTGCCCTTTATCTCCCTTACTTTTTAACTAATACCTTGAGCCTCTTTTCCTAAATATAAAACAAAATACATACCATAACCCCCAATAATCTACAACACCAATATCTTCCTATCGGCTTTTGCTTACGACCTGAATATTTATTGTACCACACCAATCTCTGACGTCAATAAAATTTTATCCACTATTGAACACTTTTCGATGATATCGAATTACAAATTAAACCTCAAAAAAACTAGCATTTTCTCCTTAAAAACTCCTAAACCATTCTCTCTTTTACCACTAATAGGGAAATTAAAAACTGAAGAAGTAAACTACTTAGGTATCACATTCTCTACAAACAACAAGGATTTCTACTCAAACAACATAAAGCAAAAATGGCTAGACATTTCACTAGACCTTAATAGATGGAAACATTTAAAGTTACCGTTTTTGGCCAAAGTTTCCATAATTAAAATGAATGTCCTACCCAGATTGCTATATATCTTCATGACCTCCCAGATATCCATACCAAATAACTTTTTTAAGCAAATACACACCAAGCTTGCAAAATTCATTTGGGAACTGAAAAAAGAACAGAATCTCATATGACAAACTAACAATCCCCAAAAATAAAGGTGGCCTAGACCTTCCAAACTTTGAGACATACTATTTAATCATAAATACCAATAGAGTTTTACGTATAGCTGAATACAACCCAAAAGACCATGCTTGGTACCCAAACTGGATAAGAATATACCATAACCATATTAAAAGCCTAGACATCAATCCCAAAACATTACCATTTCTAAATACCAGTTTAATGAAATCTTGTAACTTAATAGAACCCCTCAAACACTCCATTATACTAACACAAAAACTCTTCATATCTCTAAACTTTTTACAAGCTATGATGACATTACAACCCTTATTTTAAAATAAATAACCAAACTCTAAACCTAAACCAATTCCCTCATCTATTAAACACAACAATCCAACACATATATCCATATTTAAATTGCCCTGTGCAAGAATTAAGGAACCAATTGAACCTCCCCAAATCATACTTAACTGATCCTGAGACAGGTTAAAGAATTATGTATCAGCTGTCTACACAGCTCTAACATAAACAATGAAGATATAGCAACTTGTAATTTACTTTGGAAGACTATACTCTCAACAAAAAAAAAAATACTACATTCACATATAAAATAATCAAAGACATTAAATTCAAGGATTATATCCTCATTTCTGAATATTGGAGAAAAAACCTCTCTCACACTGACAACCATCAATTGATTCAGGCAATTAAGCTAACAATAAAATCTATATCCCTTCAGAAATTGGCTTTTACTCAACTCATGATCTATAACAACGTGTATTTTACTCCTGCTTTTCTACATAAATTTAACCCTATGAAATCCCCACTCTGTCCACACTGTAAAGAGCAAACTGCCGACATAATCCACCTTTTCTGGTGCTGTAAATGTGTATTTAAACTTTGGAATTCCCTTAAATTTCAATTGCAAAAAACGGGCTACCAAACAACCACACTCACTTGGGAATTTACTCTACTACATATCCTTCCAAGTAATATCTCCCAAAAACAAGCAATTACCCTAATTAATATCTTTCTTTTAATGAAACTCTATATAGCGACCAACTGTCTTAACTCAACTAATAACTCATGGGAGAACTTCAGATTAATGGCGATCAAACATCTATTAGCCCAAAAAATAATAATTAATAAAAGGGACAAAAATATCAAATTTAGGAAGTTATGGGAGCAAATCTATAATATTATTCTTGCATAAACTACAATAATGCTCACACTTTATTATGACTGAGAGCTACTATACAACATCATATATCCCTAGCACCTGCAAGTGCTTTTCCTTTTCCTCCTTAATATTGTACTTATAATAACTCTTGCAAAACAACCCATTTCTTCCTCTTTGTTTTGCTGTACTGAATTTTGAAAGCATCTATGTACATAGTGTAAATAGTATTGTTTGATTAATCAACCTCCTTTTGCATTTCTTTCAATGTATAACAATTACTTAATATCCATATGTTCTTCCTGTATGTGATATTTGTCATTTACTGCTCTGTTTTGATGTAAAGAATAAATAAAAATGATTGAAAAAAAGAATAAATAAACTTACATGCGATGCAGTTCCTGCAGGGAAATGTTCCTATTCTCTGAGACAGCATATTATCATATCTGCTAGCCAATGGTTTATAACATAATTGTCTTTTTAAGGATTTTTTTATTTTTAAAAGAAAAACACGGTCTCTTGTCTAGAACACCATCCAGTTCTTCAATAGAATTTGAAATATTCCAGTTCCTCTCAAATATTTCACAAAACATCTTGATATCACTAGAATAGGAAATAGGAAACCTAACTTTGTCTATTTTCATTTTGTATATTATGTATGTCATTCGTACTCTCTGAGAAAAACGGTTTGCCCTTGTGACTACATCCTTCATACATATCAATAATACTTGTTTCTATATCTACTGCATTGTAGCCTTGATCTATAAATTCATCCTTTAAGGTGGAAACTGCTTGATCCAGCCCATCTTATGTATTATGCAGTCTACTCATTCTCATAAATTGTCCTTTGACTACATTCTTGTTAACGTGTTTGGGATGCATACTAGTTTTATGTAGAATAGGTTCATAGGTTCATAGGTTCATACTAGGCTATCTGCCCCGAGGCATTTTTACAAGCTAGCCCCCAGTTTTTAGCTTACGCCACCCTTTCCTATATATGGAACTATACCCATTATTTTGCTGTGCCTCTGTTGAGCAGTGACAGGTGGTATATCTGCGATCTCCCATCCATTGGTCAAGATTTCTCTCTTGAACAAGGCCAGTGAGGTCACATGCCTCACATATATTTTTTTTATTCCACAGCAGAGGTCTTCTTTGATGTGATGAATCTATCCTAAAGCGTCCTATTAATAGTAGGTAGGTGTTTAGTCTCCCGCCTTGTGGCTCTGATCTAGATTTTATTTTGAGGTGAAGCATATTCATCAAATCTGGTGTTGATATGGCCTTGTATGTTAGGCAAGGTCACCTCTGAGCATGTGTTGAGCGAATAGAGCTGAAGTTCTTTCTGGTGGAGTTCTTTAGGTCGGGACAGATGTTTGAGATTTTTTTTGTGGTTTATCCTTTTGGTTCCTCTCCAGCTGCTGCAAGTGTCGGGTCAGATACATTCCGAATGGGGCATTGTACTCAATCATTGGTCTGAATCTCAATCATGCTATTTTTTCTTCTGGGTTTTCTATATAGGCTGGTAACTAATTGTGTAGATGATATTTTATTTACAGTCACACCAAGAACGTTAATGGCATCAGATGAAGAATTATATGTAAATCTTAGAAAATCAGTAGCACTGTGTAAATATTCAATAAAATGTGCCAGTCTACTACTAGTGTCTCCCCACAGAAGGAAATCATCATCCACAAATCGTACGTACCAGATGATACTATCTACGAAATCATTCCCGTGCAACAGATAATTCATCTCCCATGAGACTAGAGCTAGGTTGGCGTAGCTATTGGCACATGCTGTGCCCATCGCTACGCCAACCTTTTGCAGGTAAAAGCAGTTATTAAACACAAAAACATTGTTTTCAAGAATTATATCCAGTAAGCTACATATCAAATTCACTTTGGTATATGTATAGATTTTTTTAGTATTTAATAAGTCACGTACCCTTTCAATGCCCTAGGCATTAGGTATTACTGTAAAAAGGGATGTGATATCCATGGTAACATATATTCACCATTTATCTATGCCATCTTCTTATGAAGAGAAGTTAGAAACATCTTGGTGTCTCTTAAAACAGTATTACAAGATCCTAACACAATTGCTTCTCTACATAGATGGATATTGCTTCTGTGGCCCATCCTCTACTGGAGACAGTGGGTCTCATAGGTGGCTCAGTCATGTTTTTGTGTACCTTGGGTAACCCACAAATCATGGCTATAATCGGATGCTGTACTTGGAAGTAATTAAGTAGTTCCTCAGTAATTTGTTGTGACACAAATAGATCAAAAATATACACAGACACCCTATCAGTAATACCTTTCAGCTGTGTACTAGAGATGTGTAAGTATGTATCTACATCATCTAAGAGAAGCATCATTTGTTGTATATACGATTGTTTCTCCATTACTACAACACTTCCCCCCTTGTCCGCTGGTCTAACTTCAATGCTGGACAATGCCTTCAATTGTATTAGGGCTTCATTTTCAGATTTATCTAAGTTATAAAACATAGCTGGTCTTTTCTCACTAAAAACATCTCTAATATCTTTTTCACATACTGTTACAAAAGTTTCCAGAATAGGATGAACTTTAGGTACATATAAACTCGTTTTTTTGAAAAGAGTTTCAGGCGAAATACGTTTATCTTTAAACATGATTTTGACTGTTAGTGTGCGCCCCAACAGTCTCAATTTTTTCTTCAGATCAGTCATGACTGTTCTCTGCACTGGAATAAAGGATAAACCCTTATTCAGCAGAGAATCTACTTCCAAGTAGCGCATCCGATTATATCCATAATCTGTGGGTTACCCAAGGTACACAAAAACATGACTGAGCCACCTATGAGACCCACTGTCTCCAGTAGAGGATGGGCCACAGAAGCAATATCCATCTATGTAGAGAAGCAATTGCACCCTGTGTTAGAAACTTGTAATGCTGTTTTAAGAGACACCAAGATGTTTCTAACTTCTCTTCATGAGAAGGTGGCAGAGATAAATGGTGAATATATGTTACCATGGATATCACATCCCTTTTTACAGTAATACCTAATGCCTGGGGCATTGAAAGGTTAGGTGACTTATTAAATACTAAAAAAATCTATACATATACCAAAGTGAATTTGATATGTAGCTTACTGGAGATAATTCTTGAAAACAATGTTTTTGTGTTTAACAACTGCTTTTACCTGCAAAAGGTTGGCTTACAGCATGTGCCAATAGCTACGCCAACCTAGCTCTAGTCTCATAGGATATGAATTATCTGTTGCATGGGAATGATTTCGTAGATAGTATCATCTGGTACGTACGATTTGTGGATGGCGACTTCCTTCTGTGGGGAGACACTAGTAGTAGACGGGAACATTTTATTGAATATTTACACAGTGCTACTGATTTTCTAAGATTTACATATAATTCTTCATTTGATACCATTAACGTTCTTGGTGTGACTATAAATAAAATATCATCTACACAATTAGTTACCAGCCTATATAGAAAACCCAGTAGAAAAAATAGCATTCTACATAAAACTAGTATGCATCCCAAACACGTTAACAAGAATGTAGTCAAAGGACAATTTATGAGAATGAGTAGACTGCATAATACAGATGGGCTGGATCAAGCAGTTTCCACCTTAAAGGATGAATTTATAGATAGAGGCTACAATGCAGTAGATATAGAAATAAGTATTATTGATATGTATGAAGGCTGTAGTCACAGGGACAAACCGTTTTTCTCAGAGAGTACGAATGACATACATAATATACAAAATGAAACTACATAAAGTTAGGTTTCCTGTTTCCTATTCTAGTGATATCAAGATGATTTGTCAAATATTTGAGAGGAACTGGAATATTTTAAATTCTATTGAAGAACTGGATGGTGTTATAGACAAGAGACTGTTTTTTTCTTTTAAAAATAAAAAAATCCCAAAAAAGACAATTATGTTATAAGCCATTGGCTAGCAGAAATAATAATATGCTGTCTCAGATAACAGGAACATTTCCCTGCAGGAACTGCATGGCATGTAAGTTTATTTACTCTAACACTGCATTCACACATCTAAGCCAGAAATTTGTCATGGACATTGACTTCTATGCTGATTGTAAAACACAACATTTAGTGTACCTTAGCTTCTGCAAATTATGCTATGTATTTTATGTTGTTAAAACCAACAGAAGTTTCAAAGAGCGCATTTTAGAGCATTTAAGAGATATAAATAATCCTAAAGAAACTAGTGCCTTAGCAAGACATGTTCAAGCAGAAGACTCTCAACATGTTTTTAAGTTTTGTCAGAGCTTGACGTGGCAGAGTTGAAGATGTTAAGATTTGCACTGGGTGTGACGAGGACAGGATTAGGAATAAGTATATTAGAAGGTCAGCCCATGTTGGAAGGTTTGGAGACAAAGCCAGAGTCAATATTATGTTGGTTTGGACATGTGCTGATGAGGGATGCAGAGTATATTGGGAAAAAGATGCTAAAGAGGAAGCTACCAGGTAACAGGAAAAGAGGAAGGCCTAAGATAAGGTTTATTGATGTGGTGAGAGAGGACATGCAGGTGGTTGGTGTGACAGAGCAAGATGCACAGGACAGGAAGAAATGGAAACAGTTCATCTGCTGTGGCAACCCCTGAAGGGAGCAGCCGAAAGAAGAAGAAGTGCTAGAAATTATAGAACAAAGTATGAGGGGCTGTGACATTAAGAACAAGACGAAAGCGGCAGAACAAAAATGAATTTTGCTGCTGCAGGCAGATAAACTACCCGGGATTAATAGTGCAGTGTCACTTAAGCCCTTCCTTAAAGCCAAACCACTTAAACACTAAGATTTTTGAAAGATATTTATTGCTATTCAGCTTAGCTGTTTTTTATAACTTTGCTGTTTTATTAGTTTTTAGGGTTTCAAATGTTTTGACAGAATCTATTTACTGTGTTTTTAAGTGTTTAATTAATTTGATTAATAGACTTGACTGATTTACTTTAATTGTTGATGAGATACTATTTAAATGCTATGATTATTTCATTTGAATGTATAAGTCTGAAGAAGCGGTCAGTTACAGATCGTGAAAGAGCTTACTTTGTGTATTAAACAACGTTGGTTTCAACTATATACTCTTCAGCTGTGGTCTGTTCGATTTTTTTATTATATTTGTGAGGTTCTGAGGTGAAGACCGAGCATCTACCCAGTTACAGAACAGTTTATTCTCTATAATATTTTTCTCTTCCTTTCTATTGTCTTTATATTTTTAGTGTGCACTGTCTCCCTTACCTCTTTTTCTGACTTTTGGTAATTACTTTCCTTACCTCCTTTTGAAGTATTATTCTCCTACCATGGTTGGTCGCTTTTTCTTTCTTTTTCTGTCAAAAAAAAGGTTTGTTTTTCTTTTATAGCTGCTGAAGTGTAAACTGCTTCTAGTATGACTGATAAACCTATGGGATTTAAAAAGTACACTTCCTCTGGGCACAAGATACCTAATTCCGATGCTCGCAAGGAGTGTGTGTATTGTCTGGGGCCTGCACATTTAGATACTTCCTACTTTATTTGTGCGGCCTTTAATGCGAGGGCCATTTGTGATCGCAGGAATAAATTGTATCTTAAAGGGCTTCTTCTGCTTTGGCTCCTTCTTTTGGTACATCATCTTCAGGAGTTAAAACCCCCTCTCAGAAAACTAAAGCAACTAGGGAGCATAGGAAATGCTCCTCCTCCTTAAGTCTTCTCAGTACCTTCCTCTCCACCTCTTGCAAAGGTACCTAAAACCTTGGATCTAAAAGCTTCAGATTCTGTACTTGTTGCCACCAAGACCCCTTGGCTGTGTTCTCCAAGATTTTCACCAGAGCCGGTATCTCCTAGCTTAAGGTCTCCCATCCTCCAGGAGGCCCCAAAAAAGTCTTCTAGGCCACCATCCTCATCATCTTCTGTTAGGTCCTCCCAGAGTCTCTCTGAATTGGAGGTGGCTAGGATGATGAGGAAGTTCCTCGGAACACAGATCCAGATGGGGGTTCTTTCAGTTCCATTTCCTATTGGATCCGTGATCTTTAAGCCTACCTTCTAAACCTGTACATGCTTCTTTTCCGATCCGACCTGTGCTTTCAGAGTACTCTGATTCGAGAGCCTTAAGAGTTGTAACGTTGGATCCAAGAGTCCTGGCATCCTCTACTCCAACTTCTCTGACCCATTTAGCTCCAACTCTGTTGAAGCATGATGGCTCTCTGAGCCAAAACTTCAGTGCCAGATCTGAGGGGTTGACCTCAGCTCCGAAGTTTTTGGAGCCATCACTTCCCTTCTGAGTTTCGACATTGGATAGCTCAGCTCCAACTCTAAAGGTTCGGGGGCGACGTAGGGTTGCCTGATCTGTGAGTTTCAGCTCTGGTAGAGATGGTATTCTCTCTACCCAGATAAGCTTCAGCTCTTCTTTCTTCATATCCATGCTTCCAACCTCCTTTGGATTCTGTACCTGAGTTTTTCTCATCTTTCACCTCAGGGACAGCCAGTGCAGATGAGCTTCCAAGCAGTTTCCAACAGGGAACTTATGTCTCTTCTGATACTTCCCCCAGAATATCCCACTGAAGAGGTCCCTCAGAAGAGGTCATGCAAGAGGAGGCACCTGAATTCCCCACAGCAATCCCTCATAGAAGATACTGATTTTGAATGAAGGGGAAGGGGTCCCCTGGATCTCCACCTGAGGGATGTCTCATTCGGGGACATATTAGAGATCATTTGCCAAAAAAGGTGGCTGGTCTGTCCAAAACCTTTCCCAGGAGGAATCTTTGTTCTTGGAAGCCTTTGGTTCTGGATCATCTACTACTTGGGTTATCCCACCTGCGGATGAGCTGACAGATTTGGTCTCCCACAGAGCATTGGAAGGAACTGGACTTTGTAGAACCAATCTCTGAGCGCCTGGACAAGGCTCTTAGTGTCCTTTCAGACAGATTACATTGTATAAAGGGTGTTCCTGTAGATGCCATGGTCATTGTGGCAACAATTAAAAAGGAGTTGTCTGAACAGTGCTCATGTGTCCATCTCCCCCTAACAGGGAGTCTAGGGCATTGGACAGGTTCAGGAAGCGAGTGTATGCCTCGAGGACCTTCGTTTTATGGTCGTTGAATTGTTTGGTGCATTTCACAAGGTTACAGAAGGACTTAATCAAGGAACTCTCTAACTCTCCTCAGGGTCCATGTCTGTAGAGGAACAGAAGTCTTTTTCTTCATGACTGGCCACCCTGCAATTCATTACTAACGTATCCATGAGGTTAATCTCACATGCAGCTGAAGATTCCTCATGGGCTGCTGGTTCAGGCATAGCCATTTGGGAGACATGCCTGGATGCAATTGTGCGATTTTTGTGGAGCCCTTTAAGGTGTCATTAATCAATGCTCCCTTTGATGCATCTTTTTTATTTGGACCAACAGAGACACTGTCTCACAGTGAGAAGGACAGAAAGACCCCATCTGCCATGGGAATCCATTTTTCTACCCCTCAAAGAACGTTTTACAGGAATCAACATGGTGGTAAGAAAGTGTGGTTCAGAAAATCCCAAGGGCCTTTCCAAGAATTGTATGGAGATTTTTCACCTAGAGGCAGAGGGGGAAATAATAATGGGAGACTTCACCATCATGGCAGAGGGGGTGTGCAGAATCAAGGTTTTTAATATTCTTTCTCGGACAGGCCCTTTCAGCGCTCCTAAAGGGTTACCTGACTGTCCCTGTCTAGAGGCAGTTGGGGGGACACTTATCTTTGCATGCAAAAGCCTGAACAGCCATCACACAAGATTCTTGGGTGTAAGGCATCATATCTAGAGGATATTCATCATGTTTCACTGTTGCAGTCATTACATTTGGGTTATCTGCTTGCAGGTAGCCCTCAGTCGGCCTGATTAACAAAGTCTTGGGTCCTGCATCGGTTGCTGTCCCCTCTTCCATGACGTCAGGTCGTCAGGGGTATAAAACATGCAGCCGATGCCATTACATCAGTCTTTCTTGCCGTGCAGTGCCCAAAGCTGAAGCAGTTCGCAAGTGCCAGTCGGCTGACTCCTGAAATTTTCGTTTTCTAGTTTCAGAACCAAAGTCTTCAACTAAAGCTAAGTATCCCATTGGGGAAACTTTTTCTTGCTCCTTACCCATGTCAGTAAAAGTTAATAATTGCGTTACTTGTGGAAAGCACATACCTCATAAAGATTTTCATTCGTACTGTATTCCTTGCCTAGGCCCTGACCACGACATACCTTGCTGTCGGTTTTGTGCTTTATTTAATCAGTGCTCTATCTGTCATCTGTACTTTTTCACCTCTAAATATTTTGGTTCTAGGTTTAATTATCCAGAAATGTCGTCATTTAGCCATCCGACTACCGGGATTCAAAAAAAATGCAAAGATAAAGACAGTGACAGGCCGCCGAGGTCCAAAACTGCCGACGATGCTTCTCCTAAGCCAGTCGCCAGTTCGCCGGTACTCAGTGAGGCTCTTTCACACTTCTGATTCGCAGGCCTCTACTGAGAACCATTCAGAGTCCTGTATGCCGCAAGATGCTTCAGCTATGGAACCCTCGGATGTCTCTACCTTGGATGGGTCCAGAGCCGCTGTGCAGGCACCGGCTTCTGAGGGTGTATTCAGGCCTATGGACTTGCATATTAAACCGATGCCTCCTTCTTTGCTTAGGTCTAAATCACGATCCATGCCTAAAAAACCTACACCCAGGCCACATGCTCAGGCCTCTATGCCTTAAAAACAAATGATAAGAATGGCTAAAGATCTAATAACTCTAATCAGGGGTAGCCAACCCCCCCCCCCCTTCTAAGAGGCCTTGGACTGAAGTTGATTATGACTCTTCTGATCATAATTCTGTTTTTTTCTGATTCTTCTGATGATTTGGATTTGTCCTTATCTAATTATGAAGATTCTGATGCAGAGGACTCCATTCCCTCTGCTTCCCCTCCTGAGGATTTTTCTTTTGGGGAAACCTTGCATACTTTAAGGGAGCATTTCCACTGGGAAAGCCAGGATTTTTCTTATTCAAAAAAGAGGCTTAGGGATTTCCTTCTCCTACCTCAGCATAGGCCTTTAGCTATTCCTCCTGTACTAGACATTGTTGATGCTTTTTCGGACTCTAGTTTGGCCCCTGATTCCCTGCCTCCTGCTCCCAGAAAACCTGACACATACTACAGGGTCCCAGAGTCCCACAAGTTCCTTTTTAAAAATCCTATTGCAGATCCGGAGACTATTTCACAGGGGCCCAAGGGCATTAAGGCTTCTACTGCTAAAAATCCTACCCCTTCTGATAGAGACTCCAGGGTGCTGGATAGATGGGGTAAGAAGGTTTACACTTCTGCAACCCTGGCCATTAGGGCTTTAAACTGCCAGTTTCATATGTTAAAGTATCAGCGACATGTTATTGGACTGCTTAAACAGAAGATGATGATGATTCCTGACTGTGTGGAAAATAAAGAATTACAGAATTTAATGCATTCTGCTGAACGTGCCTTCTGTGGAAGGTTGGGCGCCAGGCTGACAACTCGACACCGTAAAACTCCACTGCCAATCATGAGCGGACAGGTGATCCACTGTGGCGACCCCTAACCGGGAAAAGGCCGAAAGAAGAATGCATTCTGCTGAACAAGTTGGAAAACATGCTTTGCAATGTGGTTTTGATTCATTAGAGGCCTCTTGCAGGGCTGCTGTTACTGGGTATGTGCTCAGAAAGCATGCTTGGTTTAAGGAGCAGTCTTTGCCTGATCATGTTAAAGCTAAATTGTTAGATGCTCCTTTAAATCAGGACCGTCTGTTTGGTAACAAGGCTGAGGAAGTTCTTAAAAAGATGGAAGATAAAGCTAAATCTATGCAAACTGTTAAAAGATTTTTTACAAGTTCAGCCTCCTAGATTTAGTAGGCACTGGCCCTCTAAGAATTGGTCCTTTCCAGCCCCTTCCAGGTCTTCTCAAGCCAAACCCAGACACAGCAAAAACCCCAGGTTTCAGTCCCAGGGGACACACAGAACTAAGCAGTGGGGGACCTCCACTTCCAAATCTGGGAATAATAAGACTCCCCCTATGGTAAACTGTCTCAATGACTTCCTTTTAAAATTTCCAAGCACTTATCAACTGACTGCCCCTTTGGGGGGAAAGATTGCTCTTCATGCAAAGAATTGGGAACTCATTACCCAGGACAAATGGGTTTTAAATATAGTATCCCATGGATACAGATTTCACTTCCACACATTGCCAGCACCAAGCGGGTGGCCGGACCTACACCCAAATCAGTTGGCAGAGGCCCGAAAACAAGTACTTTCTCTCTCAAGCATGGGGGCTATTCAGCTGGTACCAGAAGAGGAAAAGGGACAAGGTTTCTACTAGAGACTTTTCCTGGTACCCAGAAAAGACAATTCATGGCGTCCTATCCTGGACCTGTCTAACCTGTCCACTCTAAACACCTTTTTGGAGATTCCAAAATTCAAGATGCTGACTCTTCACCAATTACCTCCTATGCTAGGCAAAGATGCCTGGTTGGTAACACTAGATTTAAAAGAAGCATACCTACACATCCCAATTAGGGAATCTTGCAGAAGATACCTACCCTTCAAAGCAGGCTACACGCACTATCAGTTCTCTGCATTGCCCTTTGGCTTATCTACTGCGCCCAGGGTATTCACAAAGTGCCTAGCTCCAGTTATTGCATTTTGCAGGCAAAGAAATGTTCAGATATACCCATACCTGGACGATTGTCTAATTCATGCAGAAAGCCAGGACATACTTTTGAATCATCTGGCCTTTGTACAAAGGGATGTTCATCATGTTTCACTGTTGCAGTCATGACTGTAGGGTTCTCCCCTGCCGGCAGGCAGCCCTCGGTCGGCCAGAATCCCAAAGTCTGGGTCCGGCGTCGGCTGTTCAGCCATGCTCCCTGACGTCAGAGCACCAGGAGTACAAAGGTGACAGCCGACGCCATGTTCTCCAGTCTTTCTTGCCGTGCGGTGATAGCAGTTCGCAAGTGCCGGTCGGCTGACTCCTGACAATTTTTTCTAAACAAACTTCAGTCCGAAGACTTTCTTCTCCTACTCAAAGCTAAGTACCCCATTGGGGAAACTTTTTTCTTGCTCCAGTCCGATGTCAGAAAAAGTTAATAATTGTATTTCATGTGGGAAGCAAATACCTCATAAGGATTTTCATTCTTACTGTATTCCTTGCTTAGGCCCTGACCACGACGTAGCTAGTTGTCGGTTTTGTGCTAGATTCAATCAACGTACTATTAAACGAAGGTACGATTTTGCATTTCATTACTTCGGTAGGCGTTTTAATTACAAAATGTCGTCGGATACAGTTCCGGCTACTGGAGTTCACAAACGACGCAAGGACAAAGACAGGCCTCCGAGGTCCAAATCAGACGATATCGCACAAGCAGAGCCAGCTTCAGGTTCGGCCATTGTCAGTGAGGCGCTTTTGCAGCCCCTGTCGTTGGCCATTTCGGAACCGATAGCCGAAACAGACTCCCACGAGGAGCCAACTAGGCCTTTGAATATTTCTGTTGCAGGACCTTCGGACAATGCTCCTTCGGATGGGTCCGGAGAGCCGCTGTGCAGGTACCGGCTTCCGAAGGGGTTTTCAGGCCTACTCAACTTCTAATAAAGGCAAAGCCAAAGACAAAGGCAAAGACAACTTCCAAATCAATGACTGCAGCCCAGGCCTCTTCTGATCCGGCTCCCAAGTCTCAGAAACAGTTACTTAAGATGGCGGAGGACTTACTTACTATGATTAGGGGTTCACATCTCCCTCCAGATAAAAGGCCAAGGCAGGAAGTTTATTATGATTCCTCTGATCAGGCTTCTGTTTCTTCAGTTTCTTCTTCTGACCAGGAATATTCTTTCCCTCCTTATGAGGATTCTGATGCTGAGGAATCCATTCCTTCAGCTTCTCCCCCTGAGGATTTCTCTTTTGGGGAAGCTTTGCATGAAATGAGGGAACATTTCCACTGGGAAGGACAGGAATATTCAGAATCTAAGAAAAGACTAAGGGATTTTCTTCTTCTTCCCCAGCATAGACCCCTGGCTATTCCTCCTATTTTGGATATTGTGGATGATGCTTTTTCGGAGGCTAACTTAACTCCTGATTCTTTTCCTCCAGCTCCTGTTAAGCCAGACAGATACTATAGGGTTCCTGATTCCCACCAGTTTTTATACAAGAACCCTACTGCTGACCCTGAAACCATTTCTCAGGGTCCTAAGGTAAGGCCGCTTCTGCTAAAAACCCCATTCCCACTGAGAAGGATTCCAGATCTTTAGAAAGATGGGGCAAAAAAGTGTACACTTCTGCTACTTTATCTATTAGGGCTTTAAACTGTCAGTTCATATGCTGAAATACCAGCAATTTCTCCTGTCTGTTTTAAAACAAAAGCTAACTTCCATTTCCGCCTGTGCAGATGATAAGGAGTTACATGACTTAATGCATGCCACTGAACAAGTTGGGAAGCATGGTTTACATGGTGGATTTGATGCCTTGGAGGCTTCTTGTAGGGCTGCTGCCTCTGGCACAGTAATTAGAAGGCATGCTTGGTTAAAGGAACAAAATTTGCCAGATCAAGTAAAAGCTAAATTATTGGATGCTCCTGTTCAGCATAATGTTTTGTTTGGATCTAAAGCTGAAGAGGTGATTAAAAAGATGGAGGAAAAGGCAAAATCCATGCAAACAGTTAAAGATTTCTTACAAGTACAGCCACCCAGATTTAGTAGGAATTGGCCTACAAAAAATTGGTCCTTTCCCAATTCAGACAGGCCTCAGAGGGGTAGATACAGACGCTCCCGAGGAAGGCCTCAAACGCAAGCCACTTATAGACCAAGACAGTGGACTGCTTCCACCCCTAGGGGAGGAGAGGACAGGTTGCAAACTCATAGGAAACAGACTCAATGACTCCCTCTGTTGGGCTGCAGGAACTTCTTGCCTGGAAGCCCCTATCGGAGGAAAACTTTCTCTTTTTCACCTAAATTGGACTCATATAAGCCAAGACAAGTGGGTTCTGGATGTAGTTTCAAGAGGTTACAAATTCCATTTTCATACCCTACCAAGGCCAAGCGGATGGCCAGATCTTCCAAAACATCAATGGTCAGAGGCCTTAAGCCAGGTGGAAGCTCTCTTGGCTATGAAGGCCATAGAACTAGTTCCACTTTCAGAAATGGGACAAGGTTTTTACTCAAGGCTCTTTCTAGTCCCCAGGAAGCAAAATTCATGGAGGCCCATTCTGGATCTGTCAGTCTTGAACACCTTTCTAGAGATACCAAAATTCAAGATGCTTACTCTACAGCAGCTTCTTCCAATGCTGACCAAAAATGCATGGATGGTGACTTTGGATTTAAAGGAGGCATACTTACACACAGGCAGGAACGCAGAAAATACCTCAGGTTCAAGGCCGGATCGAGGCACTATCAATTCTCTGCGCTGTCCTTTGGATTGTCTACTGCGCCCAGGGTCTTTACCAAATGCCTGGCTCCAGTAGTAGCTTATTGCAGACTCAAGGGAATTCAAATTTACCCTTATTTGGACGACTGTCTTATTCAGGCAGACAGCAAGGATGTCTTTCTCCAGCATCTAGAGTTTGTTCAGAATCTTCTCAAGTTCCTGGGATTCACTGTAAACATAAAAAAGTCAAATTTGACACCCTCACAACAGATAATTTTTCTGGGCGCTTCTCTAAACACAACAACCCAGATGGCATTTCTGACATACGAAAAACAATTACAGCTGGCCTCAACTTTCAAAACCTTGGCAACTTTAACTCAGCTATCTGCAAGGAGATTCCTGCAGGCTTTGGGTTACATGGCCTCCTGCATCCTTCTCGTACCATATGCAAGACTACATATGAGGAAAATACAGTGGTACCTAAAAAGTGTATGGTCTCAGCATTGCCACAGTTTAGACATACTGATCTCCGTCCTGCCTTGTCTTCAAAAGGAATTCCTTTGGTGGTTCAAGGCATGTACTCTAAACAAAGGAAAACCCTTCTGTCTGCCTCCTGCCACTCAGATACTGACCACGGATGCCTCAGATTATGCATGGGGAGCCCATTATCAGGGCAACTGTCTGCAGGGCCTTTGGACAAAGGATCAGAAGCACCTGCATATCAATTTAAAGGAAATGCTAGCCATTCAGAAGGCTCTATTGGCCTTCAGGAATCTTCTACAACCAGGACAACTACTGATACGGACAGACAACACCACAGTTATGTGGTACATAAACAAGCAAGGGGGATCTCATTCCTATCCCCTTTGCAGACTAGCCATGGATCTTTGGAACACAGCTCTAGCTTGCAATCTGGACCTTCAAGCACAGTTTCTACCAGGGAAGCAAAACTTCCTGGCAGGCAGTCTGAACAGAAACCTTTTGGACCCACACGAATGGATGCTGGACACCGAAATTTTCAAGATGATTACTGCAGTCTGGGGATGTCCTCACATAGACCTCTTTGCATCTCACCTCAATCATCAACTACAGATTTTTTGCACCAGGACTTTCCACAAACAAGCTTGGAAAGTGGATGCACTATCATTCAGTTGGAGAAACCGCTCGGAATATGCCTTTCCACCTCTTCCTCTTCTTCCACGAGTATTATTAAAGATCAAACAGGGCAAGCCCAAGATGATAATCTTGCTGGCCCCAAATTGGCCTCGACAGTTTTGGTACCCAACTCTGAAAAACCTTTGTCTGGAGCCACCTTGGGTTTTACCACAGACTGCGAACCTTCTGTCCCGACACCAGGGTCAGGTTCTACACTCCCATGTAAAAACTCAGCCTGGTGGCCTGGTTAATCCAGGGTCTTTGAATCATTCTCTCCTACCCAAGCAGGTTATGGATGTCATTTTAGAAGCCAGACATCCTAGCACTAGAAAATCTTATGCAGGAAAATGGAAAAGATTTTGTTCCTGGATGCAGGCTCAGGATTCTGATCCTCTTATTCCTAACATTCCTCAGATTTTACTTTACCTGACAGACCTCTTACATAAGGGTCTCTCTTTCTCTTCCATAAAGATTCATGCCTCTGCTATTTCTGTTCATTATAATACAGACCCCCTAATCTTTTCCCACCAGCTCATGAGACAGTTTTTCAGAGGAGCTAAGAACTTAAGGCTCCCTAGAGCTCCTCCCATTCCTGCTTGGGATCTCAACTATGTTTTGGAAAATAAGGAAAAACAACTATGAGTGGAGTAAACTCTCCTCCTACTGTATCCAAAATATAAAATAGTAAACGAAAAGATCAATGTTAGATACGGAGGAGAGAACACAGCATATAAAAGTATTCCAGTAAACTCAAAACGACCAACGTGGTAAAACACAGAGTTTATTCGAGTAAGCGCTTTCACCTACTTGGCTTCTTCAGACTCGTAGACAAAATACAAACAGTAAAACAGAGCTTAAATATTCACATTAGGCGGGAAATGCTAATCATGACTCACCAAAGGCAATTTAAAAATAACACATAGATATATGCCGTTGTACTAGTAAAACTATACAGAAAATTCATATTGTGAATAGTATTGCATAGTTAGGGACCTCATAAAATGTATATATATGAATGTACCATCAAAACATATCTTAAATATTGGACTTGTAAACAAAGCATAAGCTATGTATAATGCATAATGTTACTGTCAACTTGATACACCATGTAATTCAGTTAAAAGCATAAAAACATAAAGAACAATGTAACAAGCAACTTCTGAAAGAAATAACATCATCCACTAACTGTCAAGCAGGAAACTGATACTACTAAAAACATGAAACATATGTACCTGCTGGAAACTAATACTACTAAAAACATGGAACATATGTACCTGCTAATATGCTTTGAGTCTTCTCATTCTCAGGAATGGTTTCACTGATAATTTAGCATTCAACCCTGGAGGTGCGTCTGATCTGAGCTTCATAATCCACATATTCTCCCTAGCTTCTGTATGTGTTCTTATGTCTCCTCCTCTGATATTCACTTGCATCTGCTCTAATATCCTGAAAGCAAAAATATGTGTAGGGTCAGAATCAAGGACATGTTTCGCAAGTGCATTGCTTCTGTGTTGCATTCTTATTGCATAAAGGTGTTCTCGTATTCGATCTTTTAGGTGTCTATTTGTTTTCCCAATATAAAATGAGAGACATTTCCGGCACGTAGCAATATATACAACATGGGTAGATAAACAATTTCCATTAGCTTTCAAATAATAAGTGTGCTGGCTAACTGGATGAGTAAACGTAACCTCATTACTAATGAAAGAACAATAGTTACAGTTACCACAGGTATGAGTGCCATTGATGGTGTCAATGGATGAAACTTTGGATGTTTTACTCTCACATAAAATCCTCTTGAGACTTTTCTTGTTTTTATACCTGAATCGTGGAAACTCACCTAACCTCTCCTTAACCTGAGTGTCAACTGTAAGAATATTCCAGTGTGATTTAATTACTTCCCTAATCCTCCAGGCATCAGTAGTGTAAAACATAGTGAATGCCTCTTTATGTGAGTTGGAAGGATTTGATGGTGGAGAGTCATTAATTACTAGCCCCTTATCTGAAAAGTAGGGTGCTGCTGTACCTTGTCTAAATTCCTGGACCCTTTCAAACCCCTCTACAATTTCTTGGTTATTATAACAACGTTGAGATAAACGAGTGTATAGATCATCCAGGTCCTGTTCATAGCCTGTGATGGTGGGATTGTATCTGGAGGCCCTCATTGCTTGACCTTTAACAACATTTTTATAGACGTACTGCGGATGCATGCTATGACGATGTAAAAGTGTGTTTATGTGACATTTCTTCCTAAAGACACCTGTATTCACCAGTCCATTAGGTAAATTTCTCAACATAAACATCAAGAAAAGTGATTTTAGTTGCAGATGACTCATAGCTAAACTTAATGTAAGGTGTAACATTATTCAACTGATCAACAAATTCATTCAATGCACACATAGGACCTTTCCAAATGAAGAAAAGGTCATCCACAAAACGTCTATAGAACACGATGTGTTCCATAAAACTGGGCATTTGATACATGTAGGTATATTCCCATTCAGCCATGAACAGGTTGGCGTAGCTATTGGCACATGAGGTGCCCATAGCTACGCCATCCCTCTGTAAGAAACAATTGTTCTCAAAACAAAAGACATTGTTGTGTAAAACAACCTCCAGCAGCGAAACAAGTAGGGTGATCTTAGAGTCAGACAACTCAGAGACCCTTTCCAAATGTTTGGTCAGAAAATCAATGCCAACATGATTCGGAATCACTGTAAATAGTGATTTTACATCCATTGTTAAAAAGGTGAGTTCCAGTACATCTGTTACATCCCTCAAACACTCATACAATTCAACCAAGAACTGTTTCGTGTCCCTCAATATAAACCTATTCATGTCCACGATGGGCCTCAAATTATGTTCTATGAAGATAGAGGAGGGTTCAGTAATCCATCCCCTCCCTGCTACTATAGGTCGGAGGGGAGGATCTGTCATATTTTTATGTATCTTAGGAAGTCCACTGATCAATGGAATCAGGGGTGACTGGACATCAAGAAAAGAGAAGAGTTGATTATCTATAACATGACTGTTCAAAAGTCCTAACAGAAATGTATGTACCCTATGGGAAAAGATCTTCACCAAATCTGTGTCTAGGGGTTGGTAGAACTGTATGTCCTCAAGCATATGTAACATCCGATGGACATAGTCATCATGGCTCATAACAACAATAGCGCCTCCTTTATCAGCCGGTCTGATACATATAGAGGTATCACTTGAAAGATCTTTCAGAGCTTTATTCTCTTTGTAAGTGAGATTATATTTAGTATGTACATGTGGATAATTGCTATCCCTAATCCTATACAAATCATCTTCAACCAATTGGCTGAAAGCAGATAACAAGGGATGTAGTGGGGGAGTAAAAACACTGGGGCGATGGAAACTTGAATTGAAGGAGTCATCACCACCTCCATTAAAATATAACTTTAAAGACAGATTACGTATAAAAACCTTAAAATCCCTCATTGTTTCTTCAAACACACTACGTGTAGTAGGTATAAATGATAGACCTTTAGATAATACTGATATCTCTACATCATTTAAATCTCGTGGAGAGAGGTTAAAAACTAAGTTTTCCCCTTCCCTTTGCTTTCCCACATCTTCTTGATGTTTTTGTTTGCTGGCTGTTCGAACGACAGCTTCCGCTTCTGTCGCCCCCTGCTCAAAGACCTCGCCCTGCCTCCCTTGTGATCTACTCTGATCGGAAAAGGGTGTCTAATATTGAAAGTGGGGGCATTATCAGATCGAGAAGTAGTAACATCTCCTTGTGAATGTGCAAAGGACTGCACAAACACATTAGTCTTACTTCTCACAACTGGTTGGGAGTTACAGGCTGTGTTAATGTTACTATCTGTGTCATGTCTCACAATAATCACATCAGAGGTACAAACACTATCCTTATTTATAGAAGGGACATTGTTGTTCATGTTAACAACAGAATCGCTGACAACTGCCAGTGATTGTGTATGTGCTGGTTCCTTCTCTTGAATTAAACCCTGTTGTCTTATGTTATTCCCCTCTCTTCCAATAAATTCTGTTCGTTGAACATGAGGAGAAGGCTGAATGTCAGCTGGTGAAACATTATTAACCTGAGCCCTGTTGTTAACTGAATTAACATTTAAAATATCAGCAGTGCTATTATTAATATTCATAGTCCGTGGCCAAGTGAAAATGTGGCCCAATTTAAAGTCGGTTATGTCCCTTTGTAACTTGTGTCGCTTCTGTGAAAGAAGCTTCCTTTCATACTGATTCACATTGTCCAGTAAACTGCTAAAATTCTCTTCTAGTATCGTAGCTGGAAAACAGTCATACAGTGTCTTTTGTTGGTCTGAAATCTGCGATCTAAGCAGCTCTTCCATTGGAAGAAAAAAATCATTAAGAAGCTGCATATATTTGCAACTAACCTCTAAATTCAGTTGTTGCCACTGGAAAGGTAATTCTGGATATAGGGTGCCGGTCGTTGGCATTTTCAGCACTCGCAGGCCCCTCGGGACGATTTTTCTCTGTAAACAGACGTCAAAATGCTGGCGTTGTGACTGTAAGCGTTTCAGCTTCAAAAAGTCAGTTTCGATTCTGTTCAGAGCTGTGCGAAGCTCTTCCCTGTTGTATGTATTATCCGGTGCGTCCAGACCATCACTGTTAACCTCATAAAGTGCTAAAGGATTAGCACTTTCACGTAGACAGGCATTAAAACGTTCCGTTAAGGGTATAGCTAAATTCGAGCTCCTGATTGGTTCCTTAATGGCGTACGGCAGTTCAATCTGCTCCGGTGCTCCTTCTGCCATGTCTCCACTGATTAGACGTAACAAAGTAATAAAATAAGGAAAAACAACTATGAGTGGAGTAAACTCTCCTCCTACTGTATCCAAAATATAAAATAGTAAACGAAAAGATCAATGTTAGATACGGAGGAGAGAACACAGCATATAAAAGTATTCCAGTAAACTCAAAACGACCAACGTGGTAAAACACAGAGTTTATTCGAGTAAGCGCTTTCACCTACTTGGCTTCTTCAGACTCGTAGACAAAATACAAACAGTAAAACAGAGCTTAAATATTCACATTAGGCGGGAAATGCTAATCATGACTCACCAAAGGCAATTTAAAAATAACACATAGATATATGCCGTTGTACTAGTAAAACTATACAGAAAATTCATATTGTGAATAGTATTGCATAGTTAGGGACCTCATAAAATGTATATATATGAATGTACCATCAAAACATATCTTAAATATTGGACTTGTAAACAAAGCATAAGCTATGTATAATGCATAATGTTACTGTCAACTTGATACACCATGTAATTCAGTTAAAAGCATAAAAACATAAAGAACAATGTAACAAGCAACTTCTGAAAGAAATAACATCATCCACTAACTGTCAAGCAGGAAACTGATACTACTAAAAACATGAAACATATGTACCTGCTGGAAACTAATACTACTAAAAACATGGAACATATGTACCTGCTAATATGCTTTGAGTCTTCTCATTCTCAGGAATGGTTTCACTGATAATTTAGCATTCAACCCTGGAGGTGCGTCTGATCTGAGCTTCATAATCCACATATTCTCCTAGCTTCTGTATGTGTTCTTATGTCTCCTCCTCTGATATTCACTTGCATCTGCTCTAATATCCTGAAAGCAAAATATGTGTAGGGTCAGAATCAAGGACATGTTTCGCAAGTGCATTGCTTCTGTGTTGCATTCTTATTGCATAAAGGTGTTCTCGTATTCGATCTTTTAGGTGTCTATTCGTTTTCCCAATATAAAATGAGAGACATTTCCGGCACGTAGCAATATATACAACATGGGTAGATAAACAATTTCCATTAGCTTTCAAATAATAAGTGTGCTGGCTAACTGGATGAGTAAACGTAACCTCATTACTAATGAAAGAACAATAGTTACAGTTACCACAGGTATGAGTGCCATTGATGGTGTCAAGGGATGAAACTTTGGATGTTTTACTCTCACATAAAATCCTCTTGAGACTTTTCTTGTTTTTATACCTGAATCGTGGAAACTCACCTAACCTCTCCTTAACCTGAGTGTCAACTGTAAGAATATTCCAGTGTGATTTGATTACTTCCCTAATCCTCCAGGCATCAGTAGTGTAAAACATAGTGAATGCCTCTTTATGTGAGTTGGAAGGATTTGATGGTGAAGAGTCATTAATTACTAGCCCCTTATCTGAAAAGTAGGGTGCTGCTGTACCTTGTCTAAATTCCTGGACCCTTTCAAACCCCTCTACAATTTCTTGGTTATTATAACAACGTTGAGATAAACGAGTGTATAGATCATCCAGGTCCTGTTCATAGCCTGTGATGGTGGGATTGTATCTGGAGGCCCTCATTGCTTGACCTTTAACAACATTTTTATAGACGTACTGCGGATGCATGCTATGACGATGTAAAAGTGTGTTTATGTGACATTTCTTCCTAAAGACACCTGTATTCACCAGTCCATTAGGTAATTTCTCAACATAAACATCAAGAAAAGTGATTTTAGTTGCAGATGACTCATAACTAAACTTAATGTAGGGTGTAACATTATTCAACTGATCAACAAATTCATTCAATGCACACATAGGACCTTTCCAAATGAAGAAAAGGTCATCCACAAAACGTCTATAGAACACGATGTGTTCCATGAAGCTGGGCATTTCATACATGTAGGTATATTCCCATTCAGCCATGAACAGGTTGGCGTAGCTATTGGCACATGAGGTGCCCATAGCTACGCCATCCCTCTGTAAGAAACAATTGTTCTCAAAACAAAAGACATTGTTGTGTAAAACAACCTCCAGCAACGAAACAAGTAGGGTGATCTTAGAGTCAGACAACTCAGAGACCCTTTCCAAATGTTTGGTCAAAAAATCAATGCCAACATGATTCGGAATCACTGTAAATAGTGATTTTACATCCATTGTTAAAAAGGTGAGTTCCAATACATCTGTTACATCCTTCAAACAGTCATACAATTCAACCAAGAACTGTTTCGTGTCCCTCAATATGAACCTATTCATGTCCACGATGGGCCTCAAATTATGCTCTATGAAGATAGAGGAGGGTTCAGTAATCCATCCCCTCCCTGCTACTATAGGTCGGAGGGGAGGATCTGTCATATTTTTATGTATCTTAGGAAGTCCACTGATCAATGGAATCAGGGGTGACTGGACATCAAGAAAAGAGAAGAGTTGATTATCTATAACATGACTGTTCAAAAGTCCTAACAGAAATGTATGTACCCTATGGGAAAAGATCTTCACCAAATCTGTGTCTAGGGGTTGGTAGAACTGTATGTCCTCAAGCATATGTAACATCCGATGGACATAGTCATCATGGCTCATAACAACAATACCCCCTCCTTTATCAGCCGGTCTGATACATATAGAGGTATCACTTGAAAGATCTTTCAGAGCTTTATTCTCTTTGTAAGTGAGATTATATTTAGTATGTACATGTGGATAATTGCTATCCCTAATCCTATACAAATCATCTTCAACCAATTGGCTGAAAGCAGATAACAAGGGATGTAGTGGGGGAGTAAAAACACTGGGGCGATGGAAACTTGAATTGAAGGAGTCATCACCACCTCCATTAAAATATAACTTTAAAGACAGATTACGTATAAAAACCTTAAAATCCCTCATTGTTTCTTCAAACACACTACGTGTAGTAGGTATAAATGATAGACCTTTAGATAATACTGATATCTCTACATCATTTAAATCTCGTGGAGAGAGGTTAAAAACTAAGTTTTCCCCTTCCCTTTGCTTTCCCACATCTTCTTGATGTTTTTGTTTGCTGGCTGTTCGAACGACAGCTTCCGCTTCTGTCGCCCCCTGCTCAAAGACCTCGCCCTGCCTCCCTTGTGATCTACTCTGATCGGAAAAGGGTGTCTAATATTGAAGGTGGGGGCATTATCAGATCGAGAGATAGCAACATCTCCTTGTGAATGTGCAAAAGACTGCACAGACCCATTAGTCTTACTTCTCACAACTGGTTGGGAGTTACAGGCTGTGTTAATGTTGCTATCTGTGTCATGTCTCACAATAATCACATCAGAGGTACAAACACTATCCTTATTTGTAAAAGGGACATTGTTGTTCATGTTAACAACAGAATCGCTGACAACTGCAGAGGCCTGCCACCAAAACAAGGGACTACCTTTCACACCACCTCCTGCTGCCCAAACCCTAACAAAAGACGCATCAGACTATGCATGGGGGGATCACCTGGCAGAGAAGTGCATTCAGGGCAAATGGAACCCAAGTCAAATGCACCTGCATATCAATCAAAAAGAAATGTTCGCTGTACAGAATGCTCTGACAGCCTTCAAGAACCACATTCTTCCAGGACAACTAATGGTAAAGACGGACAACACCACTGTTATGTGGTACATAAACAAGCCGGGGGGTACACATTCTTACCCCCTCTGCAGACTAGCCATGGCATTGTGGAACACAGCCTTGAGCTACCAAGTGCACCTACAAGCTCAATTCCTGCCAGGAAAATTAAATACACTGGCAGACGGACTAAGCAGAAGCCTCATGGACCCACACAAGTGGAAACTGGAACCAAGGATTTTCAACATGTTGACAAGCAAATGGGGGAGCCCAGATATAGACCTGTTTGTCTCTCCCCAGAACTACCAATTGGGCAAATTTTGCACAAGGACTCCCCACAAACAAGCCTGGAAAGTGGATGCTCTATCCTTCAGCTGGAAAAACCTATCAGTCTATGCCTCCCCCCCTCTGCCTCTGCTCTCCAAAGTACTACTAAAAATCAAACAGGACAAACCAAGGATGATTTTGATTGCTCAAGACTGGCCGTGCCAACACTGGTATCCCCTCCTGCACAGTGTGTCATGGTTATCTCCGTGGCACCTGCCTCAGACTCCTTCCCTGCTATCTCAGCAGGAAAACCAGATTCTGCACCCTCAGCTTCTAACACTGAACCTTGCAGCCTGGCTAATTACTTAGTCTGTCCTTTACCATCCCTCAGCAAACCTGTGATGGATATCATTTTAGAGGCAAGGAGGCCTAGTACTAGAAAATCTTATGCTGAAAAATGGAAAAGATGCTGTGCCTGGAACCAATCTCAAGGGATGAGCACAGCAGCACCCAATTTACCTCTGATTTTACAATACTTAACTGAGATGCTTCACAAGGGCCTGTCTTTTTCCTCCATTAAAATCCATGCCTCCGCCATTTCAGCTCATTATAACACAGAACCTCCCCTCTTCTCTCATCCACTGCTCAAGCAGTTCCTCAGAGGGGCCAAAAATTTGAGACCACCCAGGTGAGCTCCAACCCCAGCCTGGGACCTTAATTTTGTCTTAGAGAAACTCACTCTACCTCCTTTCGAGCCAGCTGCTACTGCAGACTTAAAATTTCTTTCTTGGAAAACAGCTTTCCTTTTAGCAATCACTTCAGCTAGAAGGGTATCTGAATTACAGGCCCTTATGGCAGTGGAGCCTTTCATCATCTTTCATGCGGACAGAGTGTCCCTCAGAACCAATCCATCCTTCATGCCCAAGGTGGTATCCAGTGTGGCTCTTTAGTCCATTCATTTGCCAGCCTTCTTTCCCAATCCACAGAATAAAGGGGAACGGATACTGCATTCCTTAGATGTGCACAGACAACTTAGATTCTACTTGGACAGGACTAAGCCTCAAAGGAAATCTGAACAACTGCTGGTGGCATTTGCTACAGGGGCAGAGGGGAAGGCTATTTCGAAGCAAACCATTTCTAAATGGATAAACCATTGCATTAATTTCTGCTATAAGCACCATGGAAAACCTATCCCCCAGGGGATCAGACCTCACTCCATCAGTGCTGCATCTACCTCTTCAGCCTTTCTCAGAGGCATCCCTACCAGGGATATCCTAGAAGCTGCTACCTGGAGTTATGTACATACTTTCACCAAGCATTATCATTTGCCAATTTTTCTCTAAATCCAGAACTGGCTTTGCCACTGCAGTCTTGCAGGGCCTTATAGCTGGCCCTTATGCTATCTAAATTCCTCCTCCCAACCAACGCTTTGGGAATCTACCCAAATGTAATGACTGCAACAGTGAAACACGAAGAACATAGTACAGTTGTGTACACTTAACATAAATGTAGATGTTCGAGTGTATTCACTGTTGCAGTCCTGGTTACCCTCCCTCCAGCCCCCTAACGTATTTTGACTATACCTCGACTTTCCTTTACTATGCTTAAAAGCCTTTTTGGTGTATTTGCTTTTTTGTTGGAGGTATATCTTTGTACTTTTATATTTAATTGCTCTCCAGTAGGGGGGCACCTGACATCTGGGGCAAGAAAAACTGATGTAATGGCATTGACTGCATGTTTTATTCCCCTGACGACCTGACGTCATGGAAGAAGGGACAGCAACCGATGCAGGACCCAAGACTTTGTTAATCAGGCCGACTGAGGGCTACCTGCAAGCAGATAACCCAAATGTAATGACTGCAACAGTGAATACACTCGAACATCTACATTTATGATAAGTGTACACAACTGTACTATACTTCATTCCTTTTTCCCAAATTCCTCCACAGAAGAGAAAAAGTCTCCCTGATATTCCACCCAATCAGAGGGAAGAAGCAGCTCTAGAAATTCAAAAGCTGCTGGACAAAAAAAGAATCTTCCAGGAGGTCCCCCAAACCAAAGAGGATCCAGAATTTACTCAAGGCTCTTTTTAGTGCCAAAGAAAACGGGACCCAAGACCCATTTTGGATCTCAGTTTTGAACCAGTCTGTAAAGAATTCCAAGTTCTGGATGGTCATAGTTCAGTCTGTTCTGTCTGTCCGTCAGAAGGACAACTGGATGTGCTCGTTAGATCTTCAGGAGACATACTATCATATAAAAATTAACAGATACAAAGATAACTATGCTTCTCGCTGGCAGCCAGTCATTATAAGTTCAGAGCCCTGCCCTTTGTTCTCACCACAGTCTCCAGGGTGTTCACCAAATGCATGCCAGTGGTAGTAGCTCATCTAAGACTGCTTGGATTCAGAGCATTTCCATATTTAGTCAACTGGCTGCTAACCACACTGACCAGGTATCTTCCTGTAAAGGGCCAGGGATCACCTTCTACTGTTATTTCAGTCTTTGGGGATTATGATAAATCTGGTAAAGTCCCAACTTCAACCAGTTCAAGCCTTGGGGTTTAAGGAGTTCGTCTAGACACAGTCAATTGCCTAGCTCTTCTGCCTCAGAATTCTGACTCTGAAATCGCATGTCAGTCAAGTTCTGTCTCATCCCTTACCCCCCAGCAAGGCTAATACTCAAAGCCCTAGGGTCAGTGGCTGCTGCAATAACTTTACTACCCTATGGTCGCCTTCATATGAGAATTCTTCAGTGGAAGCTAGCAGTGCATTGGTCTTTTCATCGACCGTCTCTACGATATCCAATAAAATTATCTCATGTTTGCAGAAAATCTGTACTGTGGTGGATATATTCTGAAGAGATTTATCAAGGGCGCCTGTTTCTTCTTCCTCCCCCAAAATCCACATTGACCACAGACGCCTCCCAATTATAGTGTAGGGGGGGGCATTATTTAGGATGGATGGTTCAAGGCATGTGGTCCCAAGAAGAGGGCATTATTTAGGATGGATGGTTCAAGGCATGTGGTCCCAAGAAGAGACCATTTTGCATATAAATGTTCTTGATATGAGAGCGATGCTTTTAGCATTGCAGCCCCTTTAGAGTTCCCTTCCACTAGGAACTATTACTGTTCAGATGGACAACATGTCAGTAGTCTGATACTTCAACAAACAGGGGTGAACCGTATCTTAACCCCTGTGTCAAGAAGCAATGAGAATGTGGCAGTGGGCAATCTCCTCCAACTGCTTTCTAGTAGTGACACACATACCGGGGTAGTCCAACATAATAGTGGACAAGCTCAGCAGGACCATCCTGACTCCTCACGAGTGGTCTCTCATTCAATCAATGGTGAGGATGATCTTCCACAAATAGGGTCAACCGTGTTGTGATATGTTCACCTGTAACCTCAACAACAAATGCAGGTCAGTCACAGAGAGGTGTTGTAGTCCACATTTGGCTCTCTGGTCTCCTTTATGCTTACCCTCCCCTACCCCTCATATCCAAGTTTCATCAGAAAGCCAGTCAGTTGAAGAGCAAAGTAATCCTCATTGCATCTTTCTGGCCTTGGCAGATATGGTTCCCTTTCCTATAGTCTCACTTACTACGTTCACCTTTGACAATGGATCCCACTCCAGATCTCCTGTCACATCCTGCAGGGATGAGTCATCTGGACATAGCAGGCCTCAAACTGACTGCTTGGTTTCTCCAGTTATGATGATTGCTAGATTTTCCAGGCTTTCATCTCCATTTCAACGAATCCTTTCTTCATCCCACAAACCTTCAATCAAAAAGATGTATAAGAGCAAATGGAAAAAATGTTCCTTCTGGGCGCATCAAAGAGACTTGGATCTTTAGTTCTCCAATCCCACTATTTTAGGTTTCCTTGCCTCTATTTTTCAAACTGGGGCAAGTTTCTTTACCATTAAAGTACCGTTGGCAGCCATCTCCATCTGCCACATTGGTGATAAGGCTTCTCCTTCTGCTTCATCTAAGTTGTACAAGGCCTTCCTAAAAGGTGCATTTTTGCTTAGACCTCCAATTCGAGATCCCATTCCACCTTAGGATCTGACTTTGTTATTACAATCTTTAGTACATCGTCCATTTGAGCCCTCAACTAAATTTATTTATTTTATTTATTTGTTGACCAGGAAAGTCCAACTGTAGCAGAGACTATTTTCAGTGGAAGCCTGGGGAGAAATGCTCCAGACACGTCTTCGGAATGTGAGAGGAAACCGGAATACCGGGAGGAAACTCACGCAAACACAAGGAGGACCCATGCAGACTCCGCACAGAAAGCACCCCAGCTAAAAATTGAACCGGATAACCTCTTGCTATGAGGCAACAATGTTATCTGCTGCACCACTTAAGTTTATATCTTGGAAAGCTGTCTTTTTGGTGGCAATTACTTCAGCTAGATGAGTTCCAGAACTCCAAGCACACTCTGCAAAACCACAATATCTAACTTTTCACAAGGATAAGGTTACCCTGTGCACCAGTCCTTCCTTTCTACCTAAAGTGGCCTCTGAATCAAACATTGAGCAAGTTATTAACCTACCAGTTTTCTTTCCAAATTTTGAAAATAAAGGAGATTATACTCTCCATCTCTTAGATGTACATAGACAACTTTATTTTTACCTCCGTAGAACCAAGGAGTTTAGAAAAACAGATCAATTCTTTGTCTCTTTTTCTAACACCAAGATGGGAAAACCAGTTTCAAAAATTACTCTAGCAAAATGGATAAATTGTATTTCTCATATTTATTCCTTGAAAAGTTACCTTACCAAAACAACCAAAGGCACATTCAACCAGGTCGATGGCTACTGTGACATCCAGTTAATATCCCACCGGACTGCCACCAATATGTGATGTCCCCCACTTAAAACCCAGGTCAATAATTAAGGAGCCTCAATCCTCACTACTGATTCCAGTGTGGGAGCGTCACGGAAAACACACACAGCATACAAGAGTAAAATTCCACAATTTCCTTTAAGATCACAACAGGAGCACACTCTATTTCCTTGGACTGGAGTATATATCTTTGTCCACTTCAAATGTAATCCCTTATCGTACACTTCAGTGCATTGTGCTCCAGTTTAATACCTTTTACCCACTCACACACAAAATAAATTTAAATCTCACACACGCTCATACTTATGGAAAGCCTGACACAGATTTCCATTGGTGTCCCCTCCCCAATACAAATTGTGCACACTTCCATCAGAGTCAGACATGTCTACATGCCCTTCAAAGGGTGATCAGTTATTAAAAATAAAATATCAAAATAAATGATAGCTATGACCAGAAGCAGCTAGGCATTCAAGGTGATCTGGGGAGTATCTCTAAACTCTAAAGAATATATTAATTGTTAAGCCACAATGTAAAGTAATGAAAAATATTTAATAATAAGTAAAATGATTAGAAGAATGTAAATCAATAATTTTCAATAAACACCAAAATTCATTCACCAGAAATATAAAATTAAACACTAGGATAGAAGTCCATCATCTTAGAAAAACTCTAATCTAAATAACTAGACTTTCCTAATCTAACTGGAGAATACTGTCCCTGATCTAATCTAAAACATACCAGCAAGGGAAATGCGGGGTTACAGTTTTTTGTGAGTCCTTTTTTAGGTATCCATTGCACAGCAGTGTAACTGATTGCAATTCTTAACTAGCTGCTCTTCAACTGACCTCATCAGTCTCTTTTATAGTCCAGGTTAACAGTCTCAGCTGTTTTATTTTAAAAATAAAAGTCAACTGTTTGAAAAAGTTATTTTTCATGTCATTCATCTGTTCAAATAATCACATAGCAACCAGGAACATTCTAATGGCATCACCTACTGATCAGCTGATTCTCCACACACAGGTCGCACTTTAGAATCTCCTTCACGAACGTGCAGTTAGAAATGTATCAGAACACTGACAGATTCCTTAAACATTTTGTATAAACAGGGAAATGCTCAACATTTTAAAAACGCATTTATATTTTCACAATTAGACATGCTGGCATACAATACAAGTTAATTTGAGAATATACACAAATCTCATGCCAGACAATGTTAACCCAGATGACAGTGTTTTCATTTTCTTCATGGCTACATTAGCTGCTTTTTGGGCTAGAGATTCCACTGATGACATTTGTGCATCTGTCAATTGGTCTAATGCTCACACCTTTGTTTCTCATTACAAATTGGATATCATCTCTAGGTTCTGCAGTGCTCCTGAATATCCTTCCATGAGGGCCACCCAAGGTAATTGTTGCTGGGAACTCTGTCCCATTTGTTGAGGAAGGAATGAAAATGACAATATCAGATATAAAAGTTATGTACTCTCCATAATGTTCCATTTCTGTTGTCCATTTTCATTCTTTCTCAACTTCCCTCCCACCTTCCCTCTATCCATGTCTTTGAGAGTGACCTAACAGAATTCTTAATTGGAACCATTGTTCCTGTTTGAGTTCCTGATCTTTCATCTATCATTGTTCTGTCTTAGCTATTTTGAGTAAAAAAAATATTCTCGTGTGATGTATAATAGCAGCAAACTTGATCTGTGGTAATACAGTGATCAGGGGCATTATGGGTAAGGGAGGAGCTCGAGAGTCAGATCCTACAATCTAGAGAAAGTGTTCAATTTGCATCCGAACCCATTTATTGAGGAAGAATGAAAATGGACAACACAGATAGAATGTTATGGTGAGTACATAACTTATATTTTTGTACACATTAGTTTTAAGCTTGTTTGGAATTCTGTCATATACTACACCTGACACTCTGTGCCAGTTGGTTGCAGTCCCTCTGACTGTAGTTTTGTCCTCCTCATTCAAACTTACCTGTATGTCAGTCAACCTTCCCAGATACTTGAAGCTGTTAACTTGTTCCAGTATTTTCCCTTCTATCTCAGTTCTCAGTTTTTTTCTGTTTTCCCCCTTTTGCTGCCATTACAACTGTCTCATTTGTATTGAGTTTTATCCCGTGTGCCTTCAGTTTTGCATTCATTTCTCCTGTCCTGTGCTGAAGTTCTTAGTCAGAGTCCGCCTGTAATGCCATATCGTCTGCATGCAGCAACTTTATTGATCTGTCCCCTTTGACCTGTTTACTAATGTAGTCCATTATCAGTATGAACAGTGGGCTCAGAGCTGAACCCTGATGCACACCCACTCCCAGTTGGAACCACATTTTCAGACCAAACACTGTTCATACTTGAGTCATTGGGTCTTCATACATAGCTTGCAATGTTTCTGGAACTTTGGACCACTGCAAGACTGTCTAAATCAACTTATTGGGACCTTGTCATATGCTTTCTCCAAGTCCAGGAATGCCCAGTTGGACTCTTTCTTCATTTCTAGCCTTTTCTCAGGTATCTGTCTCATTGCAAACAATGGTTCAGTTGTGTTGCATCCTGATCTGAATTTGAACTACTTTTTTCCCATCTTACTTTCTACTACTCTGCGTATTAGTTCCTCACTTACCCTCTCCAGAACTTTCATTCAGTGTTACAGAAGTTTTGATACCTCTGTACAAGCCTATATGTTGTGAATGTCCTCTTTGTTCTTGAACACTGTCACTAGTATGCTTATTCTCCAGTCATCTGTGATGCACTTTTTTCTACATACTGCTATGAGTGCCCTCAGGAGTCATTTCTTCCCTAACTCTTCCAACCTCTTTATCATATTTTCTATGATGTCATCTAAGCCTGCTGCTTTCCCTGACTTAATTTTGTTCTTGCTGTTCTTACTTCTGTGGTGGACTCCTCGTTTTCTCTCATCATACGCTGTGTCTGAGGCAGTACAGTTTCTGAGGTCTTTTCTTCATTCAAAAGTTGCTGGAAGTACTCCTTCCATCTGCCTTTGATGCCCTGTAGACTGGTGACCAGGTCGTTGCTGGCAAGGGTGTTTGACTGTCTTCTTTATCTTTCTGTGTTTGCCTTGCAACTGGATATGAGTTTTTGTGCCTTCTATTGAGTCACTTTCCAATAACTGGGTAGACTACTTCTAATGAATTCTTATTTGCTGTTGCACCTCCTTTCTTAACCTCATTTTTAACCAGCCAGTATTCTTTCCTAGCCTGGTTCATCTTTTCTGTCTCGCACTTTTTCCTGCACTCCTCCTTTCTTTTGATGACTTCCTGGATTTAGCATTCCATCACCAACTTTCCTTATTTACCTTATTTCCTCCATACCTGGCTCGGCTGCATACCTGTTCTGCAGTCCTCATATGTGCCGTTTTGAGGCACTGCCATTCTTCTTCATCTCCACCTATTTCCTCCTCTTCTTGGTGAGCTGGAGCCCTGAGTGATTCCTTGAACTGTTGTGCTTTCTCTCCAGTCAACTGCCAGGTCTCCAGCCTAGTCTTTGTTGACTTTGGAGCCTTCTCTGACCACTGTTTGTCACAATCAGTGGTTTATGTTTTGGACCCAGCTGTTTCACTGAGGATGACTTTGTAGTCCCTGATTCTAACTTAGTGCGTTTTCCTAACTCTGAGGAAGTCAGTCTGAATTGCATGTTGGCCATTCTTGTATGTGATCATGTGACTCTCTCTTGCTTAATCATGTAATGCCTACTATCAAGCCATTTGCCAAACAGAAGTCTAGAATGGCCTGTCCTCCTTTATTCCTGTTGCCCCACCCATGTGGACCCAGACAGTCCTCGTATCCTGTTTTGTATATCCCAATATGTGTATTCAGGTCAACAGTTATCAACACCAATTCATGTTGCCCTTCTTCTGAAGCCGCTCCCTCACCACTATTCCCACACCATTTCTAGTCTTTCCTCTTCCTGAGTTGTAGACTCTGGATCCCAATCCAAGTAGCTTTGCTGCACTACCCTTCCATCTTGTCTTCTGGATACATAGGATATCCAGCATATTCCTAACCAGCATCTTCCTAACCTTCATGTCATCCACTTCCACGCTGCATCCTGTCAGTGAACCTACACCTCCCACATTTAGCATGAGTCCCTGGTATAAATCCGAGTAGGCTGGGTCCTCAACCCACTTATTATCTGCAAATACTTATGTCCATTCGGCAACATCAGCCTGTGGCTAGCCGTGTTTTCCTAAATCGATGATACTGCACACCACAATAGATGCCCCAAGCAGTTACTCTATACAACTCTTCCTCCTATAGGGCACCATTTAGAGTTTGTGCTGCTGTCCACAGCTCCATTCTTGAATGAGTTTAAGATGGAAACACACAGCATGTTTTTTGGAGGTGGGAGGAGCTCCACTGATGCACAGAGAGAACATGCAAACTGCAAATAGATATTGGCTGGAAGTCAAGATTGAACCTTGTACCTTGTGCATGGGAGATGAAGGCCTTAACCATTATGCCATCATGAATGTTGCTCAGGTATTCAGATCATTCTTATAACCAGGTGTTCTCAGTCTCGTCACAGACGTTATATGATGTAGCATATCACCAGACACAGAGGCACTCTCTCTCTGTCCTTTTTCAAGCTGGCCATGTTGGTTTGAAGTCTGACTTTAATTAGAACACCAAATCTCAATGCATATTAACTTCAATTAGCACAGAATTGCATTTTCACAGGAGGTCAGAACCCTTTCCTCATGTATGGAAGCTGAATCAAGAGGCTTTCCACAAATTAATGCTTTGCAGCATTAAGGAGGTAGCTCTTCATGTCTTCTCTGAGAAGCACTAGATGCCAAGCAAGTATCCTTCCAAGACAAATCTAGTAGTATATATGTTTTCTGTACTCTAGAACAAGGGTCATCTGTATACCACTGCTGCCAAAGGTATTGGTGAAGGCTAAATAGCTAAAGACTCAAAAGACAATCATAAGGCCTTCTTTAGCTATGTTAGAAACCTGGGAGGAAACTCCCAGATATGCTCAGAACTAGTTCAAAATGATGTGAAGATTACTGATCCTACAGACATTGCCAACATACTGGCTGACAGGTTCAGTGCAAACTTCTCCCCCCCCTCCCCCCCAAAAGGAGAGATATCTATACCAAGCGATTGCAGCCCCCCAAACATCTCCAACGCCCAAGTGAGAACTGCTCTCTCCAAAGCAAAAAACACAGCATCCATGGGACCTGATGGTGTCCCCGGCTGTGTGCTCCACGAACTCAACGAGGAATTAAACCCACAGCTAGGACAGCTGTTTAATCATAGTCTTACCTCTGGATATGTACCCAGGAGTGGCGCACTGCAACTGTGGTCCCACTTCACAAAGGCGGTGCCTCCACCGACCCTGGAAATTACCGGCCCATTAGCTTGACAAGCCTTATCTGCAAAGCCATGGAGAGGATCATAATGGACCTCATAAATAAAGACATAGGGAATTTGCAGACTTTGGATCCATCCCAGTTTGGCTTTGTCAAAGGCAGATCATGCCTTCTAAACTTGGTTGACTTTTTCAAACAGTCACCAAAGCCATTGATGAGGGAAAGGCAGTCCATACAGCCTACCTCGATCTGGCGAAGGCCTTTGATACAATACCCCACTCGGGTATCATTGAAAAACTCATCAGCTTAAATGTTAACCCATACATCACAAGATGGGTTGCAAACTGGCTGAGTGACAGAACCCACAGGGTCAGAGTTGCTGGCGCCATGTCAGACTCAAAGCCTGTCACAAGTAGTGTACCACAGGGCTCAGTCCTGGGCCCACTCTTGTTTGGCATCTACTTTTCCAAGTACAAGCAAACACAGGAGGGTTATGGCTGACAAAGTTTGCAGATGACTGCAAACTGGGCCATAGTAGAAAACACATCTGACACAGATATCCTTCAGAAGGGTCTCACAGAAACGGATAACTGGTGCCAGAGCCATGGCCTAAAGTTAAATGCCAAAAATGCATAGTCATACCCTTCGGGAAAAACAAGGTTACCCCTAGCTACCAAATAGGTGGCAATCCACTGAGTACAGAAGAAGTTATCAGGGACCTGGGGACCCAGGTTGATAGTAGTCTGTCATTCGACACCCATGTAGCTAAAGTAGTTAGGAAGACCTTCTACATTGCCCACCTTATCATGAAGGGATTCTCATCTAGATCAAGGGAGGTCATAGTCTCCCTATACTCATCACTCATCAGACCAATGATTGAGTACAATGCCCCATTCGGAATGTATCTGACCCGACACTTGCAGCAGCTGGAGAGGCCACAAAGTTCCTCACCAAAAGGATAAAGGGTCTCAAACATCTGTCCTATGCTGCCCGACTGAAAGAACTCCAGCTCTATTCAGTCGCCACCGCTTGCTCAGAGGTGACCTTTGCCTAACATACAAGGCCATGTCAAACCCAGATTTGATGAATATGCTTCACCTCAAAAAATCTAGATCCGTCAGAGCCACAAGGGCGGGAGACTTAAACCTCGACACGGCTATTAATAGGACGTGCTGGAGGGATAGATTCATCACCCAAAGACTCCCTATGCTGTGGAATAAAATCCCGGTATATGTGAGGCAGAGCACCTCGCTGGCCTTGTTCAAGAGAAATCTTGACCAATGGATGGGAGATCGCAGATATACCCCAGGGATTACCTCAGTGTCACTGCTCAACAGAGGCACAGCAAAATAATGGGTATAGTTCCCCATACTAAAGGGGTGGCGTAAGCCACAAAACTATGGGCTAGGCTTGTAAATGCCCTCGGGCAGATAGCCTAGTATGAACCTATGAACCTATGAACCTATGAACCTATCCAGGACTGGACCAACTTTATCTTTATTGCATCCCTGTGACTGAATCAGTACTGTGTCCCTACTTAAGGAGTTAGTTTAGCAGAAGAGGCCAAAGGGTCTTCCACATTTTCTGTAACCACAGGGGGCCTCAGGTGTGTTACAGACAGTACTATACTGATACTGTAGTGGAAATTGTTCCTTGCTGCAGCCCTCAAAATATTAAGAAGCTAGGAAACCTCACCCTAGAAAATCCTGTTGGCAAAATAGACCATATACTGTATATGGCGCAGATTTGATGGCATTTCTGTCAGGATGCCTGTGATGCAACAATGCCTCCCTTATTCTATCAACCTTATTTGAGAAGGGCATTTCCTGTTAAAGTACATATGTCTGCCATTTCAGCCTGAGTACTTAAAAGCAGCATAAGCAGATATTTCCCTAGTGGAATGTTCCACTTAAGACTACCAAAGGAGGGTGCGCCTCTTCCTTGGAATTTTAATTTCATTTTGAAGAGGTGATCTTTGCTAACTTTGAACTTGATTTCTTAACCCTTTTCCTGGAAAATAAATGTTCATCCTAGGCCTTACATCACCTGGGAGGATCTCAAAATTTAAACCTTTATGTGCAGAATACTTACAGGTTCATCCACAATTAACAGATGGGCATTAAAACCAATCTTTCATGTATGCCAGTGTGCTTTTCGGAATGACTCTAAATAAAACTGTTCTACCATTTGTTTTCCCAAAGTCACAGAACATGGGAGAACAAATTTTGCAGCTCTTACATATGTGGACAATGAAGATTTTACTTGGACAGGACAAAGGAATTCAGGTGGCTGGACTAGCTCTGTCTCTTTCATGTCAGACATGCAAGGAAGACCTTTCTCTAAACAAACAGTTTCCAAAATAGTATGGGTTGCATTGTCTTCCGTTATTACTACGTGGGTAAAACTTTTCAAGGTTAGATAAGGCTGTACTCAGCAAGAGCAACTTCTAGTACTGCAGCCTTTTAAAGGAATTTGTCACCACAAACTATTTGTGAGACAGTGGCATGGATATCCATTAAGACCTTCTTAGAACTACAAGTTGGACATCTTCCCCAGAAACAGTGTGGGATTTGCTACTGTAGTTCTGCAGGGCTTGTATGCTTCTTAGCCTAAGCTGAAGCCAGCTTTTTAACTGTTTTATTACTGCACCCATACAACATTACTTAATGGTGAACATAGTACAGTTGTGTTCTCACCATAACTGTAGATGTCTGAGTAAGATCACTGTTACAATACTGTCTCCCTTTCTCCATCCCTGTCTACCTCTGTTTGCTTACTCTTAGGGATGAAAATTCATTCTCTTTCAGGGACTTGCTGTCATCCTTTGAATTTCAACATAGGATCATAGGAAGTTACTAGGCTAATGGCCCTGAGGCCCTTACAAGCCTAGCCATTTTTTTCCTTCCTTTAATGGTGCTGTTAGTAGACCTGACTCAACACCTGCTGTCCCTGTCCAGAAGGGGCACAGATGAAACCCCAGGGGTGAATTTGCAATTCCTCACCCAGTTATCCAGATTATGCTTGAAAAGGGTCAGTGAAGGACTGTGTTTTACTAGGATTGGAAGCTTATTCCAGAATACGGAAGCCTCTAGGAGAGGAACCTGTCTCTCCAGCAGGTCCTGCTAATATCGCTTCTCATTTTGAGGTCTGTAGAGCAGGTGCAGAGAGTAGTATTAGTCTTGCTAATGTGTAGCATTTTCATCAGGGCAGGATCCGCAGTTGTCCTATAGACTAGGCAGAGATCATCCCTGGGTAGTCTGTATTGGCATAAGACGGGTGTTGAACACCTTAAATTTTCTTTGTAAGGTACCTGTGAGGTCTCTCCAATTGTTGGAGGTGCCTGGTGAGGTCCCTGCCAAAGGGTGCATTGTACTTTATAATTGGTCTAATAAGGGAGGAGTACAGGTGGGTTATAACCTCTTTTTTCCTGGAGGCAATGCCTGTATTGATGAGATGTGCAACACAGAAGGCTTTCCTTACCACTGTGGAAACATGATGGTCAAAGGAGAGGTTGCTGTTAACCTGTGTGCCCAGATCTCTTACCAGGTCTACTTTGGAAGCTCAAAGTTTCAAAATTTTGACCTTCATATGGCCGAAACCATAAGATCAAAGTTTTGAAACTTCAAATGGTTTAAATGGAGGTCACTTTACAATGCAGAATGGGAAATTCACTGTTCTCTTCAGTGTAATGCGATCTCTGAGTTGGTATGTGTAATTAGCAGGGGGTGTGGGGGTGCAGAGGGCTTGCCCCTTGCATAAACGTAAAAAAAAAATATATATATTTTTTTTTTATTGAAGTTTTGAACTTTCAAAACTTCGATGTTATGGTCTCGACCATATGAAGTTTGAAGTTTTGAAAGCTTGAACTTCCAAAGTAGATCCCTGTTACCACGGATTGGAAATTTAAGGTGTTGTTGTTAATGTGGTACTTTGCAGGGATGTCTCCCTTGCTGAAGAGGATGATGATGCACTTTTTAGCGTTTAACTAGAGCCCGTGACTTTAGCACCAATCTTTCGTTTGAGTAACACCTTCCTGGAGGGTGTCAGTGTCACTAGGGGATTCAGTGATTGCACCCAGTTTGCAGTCATCTGCAAACTTTGTTAGCCACTTGCCCTTTGTTTTGGCCTGTACTTCTGAAAAGTAAATTCCAAACAGTAGGGGCCCCAGCACCAACCCCTGTGGTACTCCACTGGTTACTTGTCCCCTATTTTAACTGTATGTGTTCTGTTGGTTAGCCAGTTTGCAACCCACCTGACTATATATTGATTTATGTTCAGATGGATAAGTTTATCAGTGATACCTCAATTGGGAATGGTGTTGAAGGCCTTCGCTAGGTTTCAATAGGCAGTATGCACAGTTTTGCCTTTTGGCTTTGGTGACTGTCTCGAAGAAGTCCGCCAAGTTTAGTGGGCACAATCTCCCTTTGACGAAACCAAACTGGGTCGGGTCTAGTGTGTGGAGGTCTCCCATATCCTTGTTGATAAGGTCCATGATTCTGTCCATGGCCTTGCATATAAGGCTGGTCAGACTTTTGGGTCTGTAATTTCCGGGGTCAGCGGTGAAACTCCCTTTGTGGAAGGGGGATGAGAGTGTTAGTTTTCCAATCTGCAGGAACATACCCAATGCTTAGACTGTGGTTAAAGAGGATAGTCAGAGGTACAGCTAACTCTTGCTTTAAACAATTTAGAACACAGCCATAGATGTTGTCTGGTCCCATAGAGGCCATGTTTTTAGTGTTGGAAAGGGCATTAAGGACCTGTTCCTTATAGATTTCTGGGGGAGGACATATAGGAGGGATGTATTGTGGTATATTGGGTGGAGACAGGTGGGTGAAGTTCGTACTGAACCTGTCTGCCAACAGGTTAGCAGTATCACCAAGTTCAATATATGTTGTGCCATTTACAGCAAGTTCTATGCAAATCTTGGATTTTCTTTTGAGGTTGCGGATGTAGCCAAGGAATGTCTTATGGTTACCCTTGGCTGGGGTAGCCAATTTAGATTCAAAGTCTGCTTTGGATTTTTTTACTGGGTGTCTTATCAATCTGGAGGAGTATTTGTCTTTAAGAAAAATTGATACTCCTCCTCTGGATTTCACACTTTCATTTGATGGTCTGAGCAAGTGGAAGGCATTGTAGCCCGGTATGGCTGGGGTGCTTTCCGTAACCTTGAACCAGGTTTCTGTGACAGCACAGACGCTAGCATCCTCCAAGATGAGGGCATCTTCTGAGTGCAGTTTTAGGTTTAGACTCCTAGCATTTAGCAGCATGACTCTGTTGTTGTTTTTGAGGAACTATTTAAATTGGAAATTTTGTACTTGTGACATTGCCTAAAAAAGGCACTGGGGGAGGCAGTAGCCTTTGCCAGAAGCTGAAATCCTAAGGGTGACAGGTGAAGACTGTCTCTGGCAAAGCATCGAGGTCTATAAACCGTATCACCCCAGGTTGACAGGAACTGGATCCCCTTAGAATGACACCAGAAACTAAGCCAATTGTTGAAGTCAATCACCCTTTGCTTGTACTGTGGCATCATCCTAGGTGAGGGTAGTATGATGCTTAAGGCTAGGGACATACCTGCTTGGGACACATGAGAGCTCAGTCATGTCTCTCTTCATATAGTCCACAGAGGTATGTCTCAAGTTGTTCATACCAACATGTAGTATGACAGAGTCATAATAGTACTTACCACTGAGGGACTTGAGTGCATGTGTGATGTTCCAGATCCTGGCACCAGACAGACAGGTAACCGTGGCCTTCTCCTTATCCAACCTGGTGAGTGGCACATCAGTGTGTTTCATAATAGAATAACCTATGACCAGTACATTTGGTTTATGTTATGCCTTAGTGGCTTACTTGGTGAGACACTGGCTTGTGTGTTTTTATATGTACTGTGTTCATCTGCAAGTAAACTATGTGTAGAGTGCTTGTATTTAGGAGGTCTCTGTGCTGTGGGTAGGTTTTTAGAGAGGACCTCCGCATATGTGGGGTTATGTGTTGGTTGCATGGTAGATTAAGGTGGTGATATGGATATGAGTGCTTATACTTAGGGTCAGGTATACTGATTGGTGAGTGAGGGAGCTTTGGTTCTATGTTTTTTATGTAGATGCACCTCTCGCATGTTGAGTTGGAGTATCTCAAAAGAAGTGGGTTATCAGTGTACATGATTCAATTGCTGCTTTGCCTCAGGATACTTAATTCGACCAGGTAGGCAGGAGAAATGGTGGGGTGAGACAGACTTGGCTAGTGTACATTCTGGGTTTACGAAACATACTTGGTGTCAACCTCTATAGTGACCAAAAGAGAAATAAGACATAAATATGAAGAGGGCAGTGGTGCCTCTTTTCTTTAGATATCTGAAAGCTGTGCTAGCCAGGCCAAATGGTTAGACATGCTCTTGTAGCATGGTTTCCACATGTATTGATTTATCTTGCATAGTGATTTTGCTTGAAGATTTATGGTTATGGTGAGTATGCACACACAACTGTACTCTCTTGGATTATGTCATTAGACATTTTTGGAGAGGATGGCCTTTTGGGGAAGGGGTGTCTGGAAGCTGTGGAAGTTGGGCCACTTGGCTAAGACAGCATCTTATAGCTTAATTCCCACATGTGGTAATTTGTCCTGCACAAGTGATTCTGCCTGCTCGAACATCTGTGGTTATGGAGTGTATGCTCTCACAGCTTTACGTCTTTGGCTAATGTCATTGGACATTTATTATCTGTTTGAGAGCTGCTTGATTACTTTTAAATCAATTCCCATTGTTACTTGTGCATTATGTAGATGTAGCTATCAAGCTGTTTGATATGGACATGTTAGCTTTAATGGTGAATCAGTTAGAGCATTTACTTGGTTAATCAAATAAAGAAATTCATACATACATACATACTTCTTTCATGGTATTTCCTTTGATTGGCTTGTTTATAGCATCTTCAGTTGTACACCATTCCAGGGGGTTATAACAATTTTTTATAGTTAAGAAGCAGGATAAATCATCTTAAATTGTTATAGTAGTTGTGTTTTTATAGGCAGAATTGTACTATTGAGGAGTGAAACAAGGTTGGACAGTTAGTATTCCTACCTTATGGTATATTTTTTCTAGTTTTGTTTTCAGCTGGAGTACCTTCAGTGTGTAGTTTGCGTATGATCCTAGTTTGTTTGTATGGTTATTTGATGGAGGCCTTTGGTTTCCTCCTGTTTTCCAAATGATTATCTGGCAAGTCTGTAAGTTGGCTGATGAAATAAATTTGATGTGTATGAATGGACTGGAGTCCCATCCAGAATTGGCTCTCTGCCTTTTTCCCACTTATTACATTTGATAGGTTCCATTCCCACTCCCTTGCAGCCCAGAACAGGATAAAGGAACTGTAGTAAAATCAGTGAATTAGTGTTTTTGATCAGTCTGTTACTGTCACTTGTCCAAATGTGAACAAAAGGAGATGAATAAATCAGAGGAAACAGCAGATGCCAATGTGATTAGTGGTCATCTTCCAACTGGACTGCCATAAACTGGTTGGCTTAATTTACTAAAAAGCACAGATATGCAGAAGGGTGCAAAGCTTTACAGTAAATTTTATTTTTAAACAGACCATATTAACTTTAATTGTCTTTTGATAGCTATGTGGTATCACCAGACATCAAGGCTGTCTTGTTAAACTGTTGACCTGAAGTTATTACATGTCAGATAAAATAAGTAAGCAAGGTATAATGCAGTAAGTAGTTAAGTTTCTGTGGCATAGAGGGAAAAACTCCTGACTCAAATCAGGTGACTGAAGTTTGATTAGCAGCTTAGGTACGTGTTGGAACTGCCATGGGGTAAAGAAAGTGGTGGCTTAGCTGGCTCATCTCTGTTTTGGGGGGGGGGGTCATTCCTGGGGTACAGAGTCACTGTTGGTCTCCACTGGAGACCACATGGATGTGTTAACTTCTACCAGACCATGTAATACTAATCGTAGTTTCCAAGTTCTTGCTCCAAAGTTATGGTGGTCACTTCCCTAGGACTAAATTGAACACACATATTTCTCACTGTTCAGGCCTCGGTTCAAGTAGTATCTACTAAAATAATCTGAATTCATCTGCCTGAACAGTTGACATGTCATATTACTTACCACCACCTCCAGCTGTGTGATCCTACAGGTAAATCCCCTCTCACATACCACTTTCTGTCTCTTCCCACATTCTCAAAACAAGTGCATACCAAACTGAATGGAAGATGTCTTACTGTCACAGACTTGCTTTTACATAATCTAATCATATTCTCACTTCCTTCCCTTCCTCTTTGATTTCTTCATGTTGGTATTTGTAGCTGTATCTCTTCCACTTAAGCTGCTATTGTACTCCTTTATGTAAATATACACCTATGAACTCATTCATTTTCAGTGATTGCATGTATTACCTAATAAAGAAGTAAAAGATGGGGCAGCGTGGTCATTTTTTTACACCTTTATTAAATTATCACGTAAAACATAGGCACACATGCATCAGTAGAAAATAATACAAACCATATTAGCATTTTTCCATTTACACACATTATAAATTACATACTTTCTTTCTTTATAGAAACTGTGTTTTGGTCCAGTATTACATAAATCTCTCAATTCCTGCCTTCCCTTAAACCTGTCCTCCTCAACATTATTCTGGTTGTATTGTTCCCACAAATTCCATTTATGTCTTTGAATTTGCCCCTTCCATTTTCTAAATATTCCTGTTCCAGTTCTCCGTATTCAGTACTTCAAATACCGTCGGTTTATATTTTTGATTTACATTTTCTAGTAATTGCTTTTTTGATAGCCAACAGAATTAAACTTAATAAGGCCTTACTATGTCTAAGCAATTCAAATCATGTGTTCCATCTCAAAGGAATCATTCCCTTACAGCCATTTGCTCCCCCAATATGTTTGACAAACTACTATGCTGGTCTGTATCAGCATTTTGAAAACTGAATAGTTCGAATCACTAAATGTCGAACTGACATGATTGAACTATTCAATTTAAGAATCCCAATACAAACAAAAATGTAGGCAGGGGGGCAAGCTCCCCTGCACCCCCCCACACCCCCCGCTACTTAAATATACCAACTCCAAGACCGCACTACATTGAAGTAAATGGAAATCTTCCCTTACTGAGATTTCTGTTTACCCGTTCAACATTCTGCACTTTTGGCATTCTCGAGGCGACAGTATCGAATTTGATATTGTCAGCGTTTGAGATGCTGATGGGAAAACCCCTACTATGCAGGGATATATATTTTTTTAAGTCTGACAACTCTTTACACTCCCAAAGAATATATGTTCCCAATTACCTCTTTTTCCTATCACACCACCAACATTTGCCATCTACCAGAGGAACATTTTTGAAGTCTACTTGAGGTATAAAATACCCATGTAAATACTTTGAAACAAAAATCCAGAATGTGCTGGACTCCCAGTATTCCCTTGTAAATTGCTTTTTATGTCTCTTTCCAATTTTTTATAATCTCTTCTGATTGTTGTAGTTATCATGCAGTACTGTATATGCCGTACTAATTATCCTCTTTTTATATAATCTCTTCTGATTGTTGCAGTTATCATGCAACACTGTATATGCCCTACTAATTATCCTCTTTTTATAAAATCTCTTCTGATTGTTGTAGTTATCATGCAACACTGTATATGCCCTACTAATTATCCTCTTTTTATATAATCTCTTCTGATTGTTGTAGTTATCATGCAACACTGTATATGCCCTACTAATTATCCTCTTTTTATATAATCTCTTCTGATTGTTGTAGTTATCATGCAATACTGTATATGCCCTACTAATTATCCTCTTTTTATATAATCTCTTGTGATTGTTGTAGTTATCATGCAGTACTGTATATGCCGTACTAATTATCCTCTTTTTATATAATCTCATGATTGTTGTAGTTATCATGCAGTACTGTATATGCCCTACTAATTATCCTCTTTTGAACAGCAGCTTCGGTTCTATATTTAATTAGAAGCTCTACCAGAGCAGGTCTTTCACTTAGGACTCCTCTATCCCTTTATCTTTGCCTATACTAATATATCAATTCCTGATACGGAAGGGAGTCTCTAACTCGCAGTCCAAACTTCTTCTTGGCCACATCCCAGTCTATTGTCTTTACCTCTCTAGTTATGTGCTGCTAGTACCTTAGTTCTTTTGCCAGTTTTCTGCTGTAACGTCCAGTCCCCTGTTGCTTATTTTCTGTATCCATACTTGCAGCCATCTCTATGGTCAAAATCTTTATCCATTCCCATGTTAGCTTAGTTCTTAGAATACTTTCTGAAACTTTATGAATATAATCTGTGTGGTTGTTATTATTCTCCTTAAAGGTCTGCATCCAAAGTCCCACTCTGTCCTTGTTTCTTTACCCCCACCCACTTCATCATCCCTTTCCACTTCAAATTATAACCTTTTACTTGTGTTACATGAGGCTTAACTGTGTAGCAGTAAAATACCTCTTCAAGTCAGATAATCATAAACCACCTTGTACAGGAAGGATTAACTTATCCCACTTAACTCTTACCCTCTTTCCCTCCCAGATAAATTCCTTCAACTCTTAAGTATTGTCCACAGTTTCTATTCTGTTTGATAAAAACAATGCCTGAACTGTAAATATAAAACTAAAGGGAACTAAAAACATTTCCCCTGCTGATATCTTACTATCTTTGTCCATAAAGAAGAGCTTCCAGTTTCTCATTTTTTAATTATCTTTTGTTTAGTTTCTTCTCACATAACTAGCTGCCATAATAAAAGCCTTTTTACTCCATATTGTTAAATACTTCATTTTATTATATCCCCATAAGTATGTGTATTTCTGAATCAAGTCATAAGTGGGTAGATCATTTGGGTCTACTTTATATTGTAAATTTTTTTAAAACATCAAACCTCATATGGGCAGGACGATATGGTCAACATTTAAAAAAAATCAAACTTTTGTGTGGAAATCACTGTACAGTGAGGATCAGAGAACTTGCCCTTTTCCCCACTGTATTCCAATCTTGGAGTTGGTATTTAAAATTATCAGGAGGGTTTGAGAGATGCAGAGGGGCTTGCATACCCACTGCAAAAATACTTTACTTGCTTAAAGTTTACATTTCAGTGTTTTTTTAAACGTTGATGCCTTGCCCATATGAGATTTGACATTTTAAAATTTTGAAAAAAGATCCCTTAAATTACAGCTATAGCCTTTGTTTTATCTCCATTGATTTTGTATCCCAAAATGTCTTGAAACTGCCTCAAAATGTTCCACAGTACAGAAATGTCCATTTCTGTTCTTATCAAGTACAAAATATTATCATTAGCAATTAAAGACTTTTCTTGATTATCATACCAGTTATATCCTTGAATTTCCGAGTCCCTTATTGTATTTTCCAGTGGTTCTAAATATAAAGCAAATAACAGTGGGGAAGAGGATACCCCTGCTTAGTTCCTTTTCTCAAACGTAGCTTTTCAGAGGAGGACTTTCTCACTTTATTTCTTGCCTCTGATCCTTCGTATATACTTCTAATTGACCCTAATGCAGATGCCTCCATTGCCTTATTCATAAAATCCCAGCTTACTTTGCCAAATGCTTTGCCTGCATCAAGCACCACCAATAACAGAGGCATTTTCTTTCTGCTTCCCTCTGGATCATCATTGTTCTGTCAATGTATCCAAATGTTTGCCACCCTTCTGCAAAACATTGTTCCATATCTATTAGTTTTGACAACACCTTTCAAATTTTTTTAGCTAGTATAGACAAAAACACTTTACTTTATTTTAGGAGAAATGGCAGTGGAGTTTTTAACCAGATTGTTTAATGAAGTCTTGGAAAGTCAGATGCTGCCTGAGGAGTGGAGTAAAAGTGTTTTGGTACCTACTTTTAAGAATAAGGGTGATGTGCAGAGCTGTAGTAACTACAGAGGGATAAAATTGATCAGTCACAGCTTGAAGTTATGGGTAGAGTAGTGGAAGCTATGTTAAGAAGGAAGGTGATGATTAGTGATCAGCAGTATGGTTTCATGCTGGGAAAGAGCACTACAGATGCAATGTTTGCTCTGAGAGTATTGATGGAGAAATATAGAGAAAGTCAGAAGGAGTTCCATTGTGTCTTTGTGGACTTAGTGAAAGCATATGACAAGGTGCCTATAGAGGAGTTGTGGTATTGCATGAGGAAAGCATATGACAAGGTGCCTATAGAGGAGTTGTGGTATTGCATGAGGAAGTCGGGAGTGCCAGAGAAATATGTAAGAGTGGTACAGGATATGTACGAGGGTAGTGTGACAGTGGAGAGGTCTGCGGTGGGAGTGACGGATGCATTTAAGGTGGAGGTGGGATTACATCAAGGATCAGCTCTGAACCCTTTCTTATTTGCAATGGTGATGGACAGGTTGACAGACAAGATCAGACAGGAGGCCCCGTCGACTATGATGTTTGAAGATGACATTGTGATCTGTAGTGAGAGTAGGGACCAGGTTGAGGAGACCCCGAAGAGGTGGAGATATGCTCTAGAGAGGAGAGGAATGAAGGGCAGCAGGACTAAGACAGACTATATGTGTGTGAATGAGAAGGAGGATAGAGGAATGGTGAGGATGCAGGGAGTAGAGTTGGAGAAGGTGGATGAGTTTAATTACTTGGGATCAGCAGTTCAGAGTAATGGTGAGTGTGGAAGAGAGGTGAAGAAGAGAGTACAAGCAGGGTGGAATGAGTATAGAAGAGTGTCAGGAGTGATTTGTGGCAGATGGTTACCAGTAAGAGTGAAAGGGAAAGTCTGCAAGAGAGCAGTGAGACCAGCTATGTTATATGGGTTAGAGATGGTGGCGTTGACAACAAGGCAGGAGTCGGAGCTGGACGTGGCAGAGTTAAAGATGTTAAGATTTGCACTGGGTGTAACAAGGATGGATAGGATTAAGTATCAGTATATTAGAGGGTCAGCTCAGGTTGGACAGTTTGGAGAGATTGCATTGGTTTGGACATGTGCTGAGGAGAGATGCTGGGTATATTGGGAAAAGGATGCTAAGGATGGAGCTGCCAGCTAAGAGAAAAAGAGGAAGGCCTAAGATAAGGTTTATGGATGTGGTGAGAGAGGACATGCAGGTGGTTGGTGTGATAGAGAAAGATGCAGAGGACAGGAAGAAATGGAAACAGATGATCCGCTGTGGCAACCCCTAATGGGAACAGCCAAAAGAGAAGAAGAAAAAGACAAAAATACTTTACAGCCATGGTTTAAAACATTGCCTATTTGAGGCCAGTTTTGATAGATCTTCACCCTCTTTGGGTAATACAACCACCACAACTTTTTTCCAGGATGTTGGTGCTTCCCCTCCTTTTAAAATACTGTTAAACAAAACCTTACAGATCTTTCACTTTCTTCCCTCCTACCTTCAGACTTCCGCAGGAGTACCATCTTTTACTGGAGACTTCTTTGCAGATTGATTATGTATCACTGTTTTTTTTTTTTTTTTTTATCTCGTAAGGCTGTTGAGACTCATCTTCCTTTAATCTTGGTATAATTAAGTCTTCCATACATATTTTGTCTGTGCTCTTTTTTGGTTTCCACATTCCTCAGCTTTACACGGATGTTCATAAAATTTCCAAAATATCTCTTAACACCTGTATAGGATCTCTTTTATTTTTTCTTGTCATAGGCTCCCTAAGTTTGGTGATAACCCCTTCTAATTTTTGTTGCCAAAGTAGTTGTGTTAAAAGTTTTTGTGCTTTGCAGTTATCAAAATAGTTGTTTAACAGCAGTTGTTTTAAAATCATGCATGTTATCCCAGTGCTCTCTTGTTTTCTGTTTAGCACTACGTAGTTGTTACTCATCTTGTTCTGTGATATTCCATTTATTCTGTAACACTTTAAAATTTGTCAGCCACCCTAAATAATTCCTATTGCTTATTAATCATATCTCTTTCTCTTTTATTTACACCCTATTTTAAACTCCATTTTAATTTTATCCCTTCTGAAGAATTGTCTACTTTGTACAATTTCCAGTACACATTCCTTAAATTCCTCTCTTTTTAACAGGACTTTTGAAGAGTGTCAGTCTCCTTTTTACTGCAATACTCTGCATCTTTATCTTAGCTTGTATTGGTGCATGATCTGAAATAGTTCTTGGATGTGTGTTGAAGCTTACAATTAAATGCACATGTTCCTGTGAGATATAGTTTCTATCCTGCCTAGACCAGTTATTGTACCTTGGGGGATAATATGTAAATTATGTCTGAGTTTTTACTGCTGAATTTTCACCTTTCACTCCAAATATTTTCATAAATTTCTTCAGAAATCTGCCCTTTTGTTATATCTCCTATCTAGGTCCATGTGATACATTCTTACAATTGTGAGTCGAGTGATATTCCCTACTGAAAACTGATTATATCTCCCTAAATTTTTCTTAAGCTCCATAGTACCAGTTTTTGGTGGAATACAAATACATGCTTGTGTAATCATCTTCCCTTGCTAGTAGCCCCTTACCACTACAATTAAATTATTACTGTCTTTTTTCCCCCTTTTCTATCACTTTTGGAGCTCCTTTACCAATTAGTATAATTACCTCTAACCGGGAAAAGCCGAAAGATACAACAACTCTCCATTTCCTTTGTCCCTTATATTTCGCTGAATATCCATCCTGAAATCCTTTAAGTTCACATGCTTATTTCTTTCCATATGTGTCTCTTGCACCATTTGTATTTGCACCCTGCATTTATTTATTTATTTTATTTTTTATTTTACATTTGTTGACCAGGTTTGTCTGACTGAGCTAAGTAGCCCATTTTCAGCGGAGGCCCGGGGAGAAAAGCTCCACATGTTCTATAGATTATAATTTGCAAAAATAAGTGAAAAATCAACAACTGGTTTACAGAAAATATTCAAAGCAACATATACATAAAAAACAAGGATTTACCACAGTAAACTAATCATTATGTCTGTCAGATTTAGAATCCTACATCATTCAGAAGGGCTAACAATAGTTTTGTCACCAGACGTAAAATCTTACATTATGCAGATAAGAATTATGTAATGTGCTTAGGATAGAGTAGTTAATGTGAGACAAGTTCTAGAGATTTAGAGAAAGTTACATAGGTTGGGAGCAGATAGAGGTGTGCAGTTAGGGTTGATAAGCTGTTTAAGGGGGGTGGGTACAGAGGCAGGTCCATTGACTTAACAGGTATTCTTTAGTGGCTAGCTTGAATTGACTAAGTTGCTTGAGTGACCTGATCTCTAGTGGGAGTTTGTTCCATGTCTTGGAAGGATTATAGCTCTAGAGAATTTTCTTACTTTCTTCCTTTTAGGTTTGTCGATTGTAGCAGAGCTAGGTTAGAGCTCCGGAGGGATCTAGCAGGTGAATAGTGGAAGATGACAGATGATAAGGTAGGACAGTAAGAAGGCTGATAAAAGATGGAGTAGATGATCTGGAGTTGAGGGAGAAGAAAATGGTGAGGAAGTTCAAGCCAGTTAAGGTGTTTGAGTGAGAGACAGTGATGTGACTTGTAAGTTTGATGTGCTGCAAATTTGCTTATCTTGTTGTAGGTAGATTCAAGTTTGGCAAGGAGTGTGGAGTTGAGGCAAGTAAGAATTTGAGAGCCATAAAATAGACTGGGTAGGAGGTAGGCATAAGAGAGAGAGTTACTTTAGCTTCACTGGTGAGAAACTTTTTGTTGCAGTAGAGGAGCCCTAGTTTCTGATGAATTTTCTTGATACAGTTGTTAATGTGCAGATCAAATTTAAGTTGGTCATCAGTGGTGACACCAAGGACTTTAGTGCTAGTTTCCACCTCTATGTGTGTGTTTTTGAGGGACAGGATTGTGAAAGTGGATTTAATGTGGTTGTAGTTTTTAGGAAGAAAAAGCAGTAGCTTATTTTTTTTTGGGTTAAGGATAAACTGGGTATCAGAGAGCCAGTTTTTTACTGAGTTAAAGGAAGTCTGTGTTGAAGAGATGAGTTCGGAGGGACAGTCAGCAATAGTCATCAGCGTATTGGACCAGTGATGACTGAGGACAGGAAGAATAAAGATTAGTGAAGATGTTGAAAAGTAGTGGACCAAGGCTGGAACCCTGGGGGACACCCATTTTTAACTGGGAGAGGAGGGTAGAGTGCAGATTGCCACTTCACTGCTTGAGATCTGTCAGTGAAGTTGCTGGAAAATCATGCAACAGTAGCAGGGGAGAAGTTAAAGTTGGTTAGTTTTTGCAGAAGGAGAGGGTGAGAGACGGTGTCAAAAGCTTGAGAGAGATCTAAGAATAGGCAGGAGACAAGTTTGTTATCTCTGGCAAGGGCTATACTATTAAGGAATGATAGTAGGGCAGTAATAGTACTATGCTTTGGTCTAAAGCCATGTTGAGTAGGTGTAAGCAGATTTTCAGAAAGTAGGTAGTGCATAACTTGTTTATGTATGCATTTTTCTAGAACTTTAGAGAAAGGAGAGAGGATGGCAGTTGGTCTAAAATTAGTGATGTCTGTGGAGTTACCGCCTTTATGTACTGGTAGAGTGAAGAATTGTTTCCATATGGAAGGGACTTTGGACTCTGAAATGGAGCGGTTGATTAAGATGGATACAGGGAGAGCAAGAGAAGTCAGCACCTAACTGAAGGAAAAGGGAAGCAATATTGTTGGTAGAAGCTGAGCAAGAAAGTAGGGATTTGCTGTAGCTAGTGGGTACAGGTTTGAGGGGAAAATAATTTGATGAGAGTATAGTGGGATTTGATAGAGAGTGGTTAAAATATTATTAAAGGTAGATGAATTGGCTCTGGGGTTAAATAGTTTGGATATAGAGTCAATGAAGTATGTGTTGAAGGTGGAGGCAGTATCTTTGGGAGTGTTATCAGGACAAGGATTGGGGGGAGCAGGGACCACCAGGATGATGTATGTGGTTTAAAGAGTTCCAAAATTTTGGGGGGTTAGATTTCAAGGCCGAGACTGGAGTATAGTAGAAGTCTCTTTTATCTTTATTAATATGCTTTTTGGTCTGATTTCTAAGTTCTTTGTATTTTAGCAAGTCCGCAGGGAGCTTTGTTTTGGTCCATGTTTTCCATGCTCTGTCTCTGTTTTTCATTAGGATGTGGGTGGAATTTGATAGCCATGTAGCTATATTAGATTTAATATGGACTGTGCGAAGTGTGGCAAATGAGTCAAGAATACTGAGAAAAATGGAAGACAGGACACCATTGTCAAGGGGGAGTTGGGTAAGGAAATTCCAGTTAACTTTAGAGAGAAGAGATTTAAAGGTGTCAGTGTAGAAGTTAGTAAGCTTGCTGCACGTGATAAATATATGCTGTTTAGTAAAGTGATATATATATATATATATATATATATATATATATATATATATATATATATATATATATAAATAATTGTATTGGGGAGTGATCACTTAGTGTGTTGAGAAGGGTTTCAGGATTGTGATATTTAGAGGGATGAGAGACTAGAATCCAGTCAATAAGGGTGCAGTGTGTATGAGAGTTGTTGGTATGGGTGGCATCAGTGATAAGTTGAGTAAAGCCGTACAAGTTAATGTTTAAGGAAAAAATTGGGTTACAGAGAGTTAGCCAATTAATATTGACATCACCTAGAATAATGGTTTCATTAGGAATATGTTTTGAGAAGTATGAGAAAATGTTTTCCAGCATGGGTACGTTATCCCTGGAGGAATATAGATTGCTACTATTGTGATGGCGGTATGGGTGTTAAGTACAAGGGTGGCTGTCAGTATTTTAGCAGGGGAAAAGAACGGGATAGTTTTATTAGGAGTTGTCAAGAGTAAGGTGGTTAGAGTAAACAGTGGCAACTCCACCACCCTTTTTCTTTTGGTGGTCAAGGCACAGTGTACTATAGCCAGGAGGGGAAAGTCTTTGTCATGGTGTTGGGGTTTTAGCCAAGTTTCTGTTAGGGTGATGACTTCAGGAGTGTGGATTGAGATCCAAGCATGAAGTTCACGAACCTTGTTTAACATACTTCTAGTGTTTATTAATGTAATTCCATATTCTTCAGTACTCTTTCCTTTTTGTCTATATCTGCAAGGCCATTTACATTCCAAGATATGGAGAGTAACCATTACGACAAAAAGCTATTTTTCCCACCTATTGTACATAACAGTATTTGTATAATAGAACATATGTTTCCAACTTATATATTATATGCATGCACTAATATTTGAAAGGCTGATGTTCATCTGCATTTGAACGTATACTCCATTTTCAAAACATTTTGCTTTAATGAAAGCCCTCAAACAAAAAAAATAAATAAATTTTTAGAACCCCCCCCCCCCATCCCCTGTTAACTTAGAACAAACACAAAAAGCAACATTATGAACAAATGAAGTTTAATCCCTGATAGGAACAGTTCCAAATCAACAGCTGTACCCAAAGGCATAACATAATCTAAAATTAAGGGTACCTTACTAAAGCGCATTTTACAGCCTGTGTTTTCACTTCTGCCTGTTCTTCCTTATCTCTTCTCCTCCCAGATGAGAACAACAGCTTGTATGTTTTCAGTAAACAAATAATAACTTTCAGCCCTAATAAAATGTTCACTGGCTACCTTTAAATAAAATGAAGTTATGCACCATTCTATTAAATGCATTAAGTATTAAGGCTGCTGGAAAGGCCATTGTGTCTTATTCACTTCCCTTAATTTCAGACATTTTTCACTAAACGCCTTGCCATTATACTTTTAAATTCTACATTTCCCTCAGCAAAGAATGATCAGAACTCTCAACATTAATTGCTTGCAACTGCAGACTGCTCCTGTCCAAATAAAAGTAATCAGCAATGAGAAAGAAATTGGTAACAACTTTGCATATGCATAAATAAATCTTTGTAAATTTCACTCAGAACGGAATGCACAGAATTCCCCTGGCTAACTGCCTTCATCTGCAGACTTTTTGGCTGTCACTGAGAGAATTTGCTATTAAAAAAAAAAAAAAAAAAACAAGCTAATATCTTTCCAGATGAAGTAAGTTTAGCATTTTTCATGGCTTTCATCACTTTGTCTTCTTTATCAAGGTCCACAGAGCAGTAGGATTGACATGCCATTTTTTATATTTTTGATAAAGTAAACAGGGGTGTTTCAAGTATATTAATTTTTCTTCCTGATGTATTGAAGGTCATACTGCTGTGTATATTATTGTATGCAGAAGACACACTTTGTGCATAGTATCAATTGCGTTATGTGGTCTGTAGTACTAAAAAGCATGCTGTATATAGTAATCAGTTTGTTCATTGAATTTACAGAACTGTGGTGGAGCAACCAAGAGAAAGAGTGTTTACATCGGATTCTTTTAGTGAACTGAATCTTCATCCACATCTGGTTAGTGAGTTTTTCATTGTCAAACACCAATGTATATATGTGTGTGTGTCTGTCTGTCTGTCTGTGTAACTTTAATAATTCAGGATAGTTCAGTAATGGGTTGAAGCGACAGTATGATAAACATCACTCTCCTTATCTATGAAGAAATTGCAGCTGCTGGAATTGTGCTGCAAATAATTACAAAACATCTCTGTTCATGTAGGGGGCTTCATCCTCTGCATCTGTTTTTAACTTTTATGCAGACAAGTCCAAAACTGCACAGAGTCCTGGATAGTATAATCACTTGTTAGTTGAATAATTGTGGATACTATCCTTTGTAACCATAACTGTTTGACCACAAGGATAGCAGTTTTCTGACTTGTCGGATTTCTCATATTGAAAAAATAGTGTGTTTGCCAAGAATAAGGAACATGACAATGTGAAATATTTTTGCAGCTGTAGAAGGATCATTTATTTCAAAACTGTTGCTAGGAATGCCGCATTGACTGACTGATGCTTATGGCAAAGAACTCTGTAGAAGCTGAAGAGCAGTACAGATGTCTCAGGAAGACAGACAAGGTAACACTTGTACTGGCATTCTGGTTGGCTGTGTTGAACAGAGAGGTGAAGCACTGATTACTCTTGTCTGACTAGTGACCTGTATGTTGGGGACATATTCTGCAGATGGGAGAAGAATGATAATGCACCTGCCTGCTTGCCTGCATGTGGGGAAAAGTGTTTGATGTGCTGAGATGTGCTTATCAGTCCTCACTGTGGAAAGCAGGTGCCAGTGACAGAGTCGTCAGTGGTTAAAAAAGGTGGCTAGGGCAATTGAAGCAATTGTCAACATGGATGCAGGGCAATTCCTTCAAACTGTATGTTGCCCATCACACAAGGAAATTAGGGCATAATATGTAGTTACAAATTCCTATGCATAGTTGTAATGACATGGTAGAACACTTTTCCATGTGAAATATGTGTGGCTTTTAATGCCAGGGTGGTCAGTGATAGGCGTAACAAGCTAATTTTAAAAGGTCTTTTGACTGTTTCCTCTTCTGCAGTTTTTCTACATCAGGGTTCAAACCCCCCCTCAAGAAGTCCTAAATCTTTGGAGACCAGGGAGTCTAGAAAGTGCTCCCCAGTCTGATCTTCTTCAGCTCCAAGTTTGGAACCACCTTCAGAAATGAAAGGGCCGGTATCTCCAGGCCTAAGATCTTCTTTTCTAATGGAGACTCCAAAAAAGACTTCTCATCCTCCCTCAGCATCCTCCTCCTCTCTTAGGTCTTCCTGGAGTCTTTTTGAGCATAATGTGGATAGGATGATGAAACAGTTCCTTGAAGCTCAGATCCAAATGGGAGTCCTTCAGACCCTGTCCCTGATCGGATCCGTGAGCCTACACCCTTCGACACACCCTAAAGTGACTTCTGCGATCTGACCTGTGGTTTTTGGACTATCGAATACAAAGATCATTTGGCTCTGAGCATTTTGGAGCAGAACAAGTCTCTGAGCTGAAGCGATGGTGGTGGGTCAGGGGGATGACTTTGAGGGTTTCAGAGCTGTCACTTCCCCTTAGTGTCTCAGCATTGGACAACTTTGGTCTGATTCCCTCCTCAGGGGTGAAACCCAAAGGGACTAGAGCTTTGGCTGAGCCGAGAGGCTGATTTCTGCATCTCTTGGACCTTCTGCCTTTGAGATAGTGGAAAGGGTTTTCTCCAGTCCAGGGGATTCTTTGGCTGTCACTTCTTTGGATTCTATTTCCATTCCTCCTTTGGATTTGAGTGCCAAGTCTCACCATCTTATTCCACAAAGATAGCCAGTCCGTAAGAGCTTCTAGACAGTCCATGCACAGGGACTTCCCCTTTCTTCTGACTCTTCTCCAGAGTATCCCACTGAAGAGGTTTCTTGGAAGAAACTGTGCAAAAGGAGACACTTGGATTTCCCTCAGGAATCATTGACCGAGGACACTGATTTCAATGAAGGGGAAGAGTCCCCTGGATCTCCAGCAGATGTCTCATTTGGAGACATTATAGAAATCCTGTTCCAAAAAGGTGTATGGCCCTCCCAGACTTTCAGGAGGAATCTGTGTTCCTGGAAGCTTTTGGATCTGGCCCATCTACATCTTGGCCCCCCCCTCACCCCTGGCAGATGAGCTCATCGACCTCGTCTCCTCCCAGGAGTGGAAGGAGCTGGATTCCATAGAGCCCATCCTCAAATGCCTGGACAAGATCCTCAGTCCACCATCAGACAGGCAACATTGGTCCAAGGGGGGATTCCTGTAGATGCCATGGTTGTTGAGACAGCCACAAAAAAGGAGGTAGCTGAACAAAACTCCTCTGTCCATCCCCCTAGCAGAGAGTCTAGGGCTTTGGACAGATATGGAAAGCGAATATATGCATCAGCAACCTTTGCTGTATGATCGCTGAATTACCTGGCATATTTTACTAAGTTACAGAGGGACTTAATAAAGGAAATTTCTAACTCTACCCCCTGGGTCCATGTCACTGGAGGAAGTAAAAACGTATTCTTTGCGACTGGCCACTCTACATTCTATATCAAACACTTGCGACTGACCACTCTACAGTCTATATCAAACACGTCCATGATGTTAATCTCTCATGTGGCTGATGGTTCATCAAGTGCTGCGGGTACAGGCATATCCATTAGGAGACCTACCTGGATGTGCTTGTGTGACTTTGTTGAGCCCGTCATTCATCAATGCTGCTTTTAATGGAGCCTCCCTTTTTGGTCCCATGTGTTAGAGAGACTTTCCTGTAGTGATCAAGATGGAAAGACCCTATCTGCTGTAGGAAAATGTTTTTCTACCCCACAGAGATCTTTTTCAAGAAATCGGCACGGTGGTGAGAAAATGTGTTTTTGGAAATCTCAGGGGCATTTTCAAGATTCATGCGGTGATTTTTCTCCCAGAGGCAGAAGGGAAAATAATCGTAATATGGAAGATGCCACCCATATGACAGAAAGGGTCTGCAAAATCAAGGATCTCTAGATTCTTTCTTGGACAGACTCTTCCAGCGTTCCTGAAAAGTTTGCCCAACTGTTCTTCTCTGGAGACAGTCAGGGGATGCTTGTCTTTGCACCCAGAAGCCTGGGCAGCCATCACAAGATACACATGGGTGCAAAGAATCATATCCAGGGGATATTTTATTCCCTTTTTACAAAATCCACCAAGGATAAGAAAGTCTCCACAATGTTCCACCCAATCAGTGGGAGCAAGCAGCTCTGGAGATTAAAAAGCTGCTAGACAAAAGAGTCATCCAAGAGGTTCCAACAGACTAAACAGGATCCAGTTTTTACTCAAGGTTATTTTTAGTGCCAAAGGAAACAAGGGACCCGTCCTGGATCTTATCTAAACAAGTTCATAAAGAACTCTAAACTCTGGATGATCACGGTTCAGTCCATTCTACCACTGCTCCAGAAAGGCAGCTGGATATGCTCTGTAGATCTGAAGGATGCGTACTATCACATAAAAATGTTGTAGAATTTCTAACATTTCTTTCAAGATGGGGCCAGTTTCTCCAGTACTGAACTTCAGCTGGCTGCCATTTTGAATTTTCATGTCTGTGATGATGCTTTCTCTTTGGCATCATCTATGCTGTGTAGAGTTTTTCTTAAGCATACTTTTTTTTTTTTTTTTACTTAGGCCACTTATTAAGGAACCCTATACCACCTTGCGGTCTTACTTAAGTTTTACAGAGTCTGATACAGTCACCTTTTGAACCCATACAGTCATCCTTTGAACGCTCTGCAAAAGCGGACCTCAAGTTTCTTTCTTGGGAAACATTTTTTTCTTGTAACCATAACTTCGGCAAGGCAAGTCTCTGAACTCCAAGCACTCTCTTCAAAACTGCCTTACTTGATCTTCCATGAGGACAGACTTGCCTTACATACATATCTATCTTTCTTACCCAAAGTTGTGCCAGAAGCAAATATCAATCAGGTAATCAGTTTGCCAGTTTTCTGCCCTAAATTTGAGAATAAAGGTGAATACATGTACATAGACAACATTGTTTCTATCTTCATAGAACAAAGGAATTTAGAAGACTGATCAGTTATTCATTTCCTTTGCCAAAAACAAGTTGGGTAGGCCTGTTTCAAAACTACAGTAGCCAGTTGGATAACTAATTGTATTTCTCTTGTGTACTCCTTAAAAGATTTGAGCTTGCCAAGCAACCAAAAGCTCATTCATATCTGTCAATGGTCACATCATCTGCTTCTTTGTTAAGAACATCCATTGATGATATTTGTACAGCTGCCACTTGGTCTAAAGCTCATACTTTTGTGGCTCATTATAAATTGGACATCATCTCCAGGGATAGAGCTGCATTTGGCTGTTCTGTACTCTGGAACAGCCTTCCATGAGGACCATCCAAGGGACTGTGTCCCATTTGTTGAGGAACGAATAAAAATGACAACATCAGATATTTAAGTTATGTACTTTAGCATAACTATGCATCTCTGGTGTTCATTTTCATTCTTCCTCAGCTTCCATCCCACCTTCCCCCTTCCTTTTTCTTTGGGAATGACGTGATGGAGTTTGTCACCAGCCATCTCAAAGTGCTTACCCCTCTCTGTACTCTTCTTTTCTAGACCGAACACCCCTCTAAGTATTCAACTGTGGTACCACCTTTAACATTCTTATAAGAAAAGCGCAGTCCGGGTCTGAACTGTCTGCATCAGCTACAGTTAACTTTGAACCTAACACCACTCTTAAGTATTCAACTGCGGTACCACCTTTATCATTCTTATAAGAACAGCACAGTCCGGGTCTGAACTGTCTTCAAACAGCTACAGTTAACTTTGAACCTAACACCACTCTAAGTATTCAACTGCGGTACCACCTTTATCATTCTTATAAGAAAAGCACAGTCCGCGTCTGAACTGTCTGCAAACAGCTACAGTTAACTTTGAGTATGTGTCTACCTGTTTGAGACAATATTCATTTTCCCCTGGAGAGCACTCTGCTTTGGCTTGTAAGCAGCCCCCCACCACACACACACACACACACACACACACACACACACTCATCTTCCACTTTCTGTCTTTTTCCCTTCTGTTAGCAAATAGTATCCATAACTGATCAATATTGTGTGTTTGTTAATTTCAGCTGAGACCACAGTAGCCTACTGATACAAGGTTATCCTGATTTTCCACCTGAGAAATGGTTAAGAAATGACTTACAGTTTCAGAGCAGTCCTTGGTCAATTGTGATTGTTTCTTAAACACAAACTTGTCTTTGCTTTGGCTCATTAGCAGCAGTACAAAGAACTGCCTGCTCACACCCTTATTCTCCCCTCCCCCTACCCTGTTTATTACCTTAAGACAATCCCAAAGTTAATAAATATTACCTGTGGCAGGCACCATTTTTAAAACTACAACCACCCTTGTCACTATCATATGTTCATTTATCAGTTAACTCTGTTACCTGATTGTTTCCAGCCCCCTCATAAGAGCAACTAACAGGGGTCACTACCCGCTTTGCTCCCCACCCTGCCCCCTATTCCCTCCCGCCCCCAGTGGTCCCACCTTTATTACACTCACAAACCCCTCCCATCTTTCCAATAGCCAACCGCAGCGCTAACCCAACACTAACTCCTCCATCTTCCCACTACTATCACACCTCCTCAACTAACATGTACAAGCATATCTTACCTATGCTCACTGCATGCACTCTCCTTGCATATCTTACATCCTACCAAAGCTCCATCATTCCCCCACTCAACCACTACCACTGTACTACTACTCACACCACCACTCATGTCTCACCCACACTCAACTCCCCTCCCACCAGCTCAAGAACCATCCCTATGCACCCCCACATATTCTACTAACTATATTACTCAAACATAAAGCATCCCTACAACTTAACACAGTGACCCTCCCACCATACCTATTACCCACAGAGCAGAATCATAAAGTTTCCCTTATAAAGAAACACATTCAAAAACTGAGAAAACTAATAACCTCATGCATATCAAAACTAGCCCTAAGTGGAGACATCCACCCCAACCCTGGCCGTACCATCTCCAACCCCAATCCTTATAATCAGACTAGAAACCACAACTTCTCCCATATTACAGCCAATAGAAAGCCAAGTGACTTCCTTCTACTTGTTTGTGTCTTTCGGCTTTTCCCGGTTAGGGGTCGCCACAGCGGAAGTCCGGTCCGCTAATGATTGGCAGTACATTTTTACATGCTGGCTTGCCGGGCCTAACGCACAACCTTCAATGAAGGAACGCCCATTCACGCATGTCGCCACACAGAAGACGCTCTAACTGAGAATCTAACGCAGCACCACCAGACTTCCTTATACTAAGCCTAAATATTAGACGTTTATCCAACAAAGTCCATGAACTCCATGCCACCATAGACTTGTACTCCCCAAATATAGTCATCCTGACAGAAACCTGGCTAAAACCTCACATTACCAGTGAGCAAATACTCCCTACAGGTGATGGCATACTAAGAGTAGACCGGCTAAACAAGAAATAAGGCGGTGTAGCTGTAATATATAAACAGCATCTAAACATCCAGATCTTAAAATCATCAGCTCCACAAATAGGCAATGAAGAAATAATATATAACAACCTCAAAATAAACCAAAACAAAACCATCAACATAATTGGATGCTACTTCCCACCTGACCAAAACATCCCTCCACTAGAAAACCTCCTCAGTTGGTCTACTCACCATCTCCCCCAAGAAACTATCATTTTAGGTGATTTCAGTATTGACTGGCAATCCTGTTCTGGCAACCATCCAACCCATCATGTAAACCTTCATGGCATCACCCAACTAGTCCAGTCGCCAACCAGGATAAATAAAAACTCCAGCAAGCACACTACCCCGGATTGGATACTAGTCAGTAAGAGCCCCCAGTCATATATAACAGGCTGCTTATCAGATGGCCTCAGTGATCACTCCCCAACATTCCTACGCAAAAAAATACGTATACTAAGCTAAACCTATCATCTACCGTCAAATACGTAAAAAACTAAACTTTAACCCACTCACATTCATTTCATCCCTCAAAGAATGTAACTGGCATCCTCTAAAGTACCTCAGTCTTGATGACGCAGTTGAATTTTTTAATACTACCTTCCTGAGCATCCTTAATTACCATGCCCCCATAAGACTTTCCAGAATCAAAGCACAACCCTCCCCATGGCTACAGAAAACCACTAAATCAGAAATGAAAAACTGGGATAAAGCCTGGGAGCACTGGCAAAACCAAAACCCCCTCAACTAGACAAAAATTCCTATAACTATGCAATAGAGTCAAAAAGCTAATAAAACAGGACAAATTCCAATACTACCAGTCTGCCCTAGACTCCTCCCAACACAGCCCCAAACAATTCTGGTCCTCCATAAACTCCATCCTCCACCCAGGTAAAGTCAGTACCTCTCCTCCTAACATCCCTCACTCCTCAGAAAATATTGCTACCTCATTCAACACACACTTCACACAAACCATACTATCACTAGCTAAACAACACAACCCCCCTCCCCTTCAACCCACACCTTCAACTAGTAATCTCCCCACTGCCTTCTCTTTTTCTCCTGTACCTACCTCCAACATAAAAAAACTCTTAACTAAACTTAAGCCCACCAAATTAGCAGCGGACAACCTCCCAAGTGAATACCTACAAATTGCAGCTGATGCTCTGGCCTACCCAGTATCCATCTTGATTAACCGATCTCTGTCAGAAAGTTACGTTCCCACACTGTGGAAAGTATCACATATAATTCCCCTCCACAAAGGCGGACCCTCCACAGAACTAACCAATTACCGCCCCATAGCTATTCTCTCTCCACTCTCCAAAATACTAGAGAGATGCATACACTTTCAGGTCTCAGACTACCTCCTTACTAACAGCCTTATTTCCGATACTCAGCATGGTTTCCAACCAAACCATAGCACCACCACTGCCTTACTCTCCTTTACTAACACTATCCTTCAGCATAAAAACAATGGCTATCTCTCCTCTGCTACTTTCCTAGACTTATCTAAAGCATTTGACATGGTCCCACACAAACAACTTATCTCTGTCCTCAATAACCTATTCTTCTCACAATCAGTCACCAACTGGTTTCAGAGTTACCTGTCTGACCGCCAACAATCCGTTGTATGGCAGAATGACATATCTCCCCAACTACCTGTCTCCATAGGGGTTCCCCAAGGATCCATCCTTGGACCCCTACTCTTCTCTGTTTTCATCAATAATCTAGCCTCTGCCACCAAACATGGCACACTCATCCAATACGCAGATGACTCTACCATCATCTGCTCAGCCCAGTCCCTACCCAAACTGCAAAAAGTCACACAGGAAGCCTTTTCCTCTGTTGAAACTTGGTTATCCGTTGCCCAATTAATACTCAACCCAAACAAAACTAAACTACTCATCTTCCAACCCACCAAGCATACTCAAAACAACTCTCACTTTAACATCACAGCAAAAGACAACACCACTATATACCCAACTGAACACACCAAATTACTAGGAGTGGAAATAGACAATAAACTAAAATTTGACATTCACATATCCATGACCATAAAAAAAGTCCACAAAAAAACTAGGAGAGTTATACAGCAATAAGCAACTTCTCACCAAAGCAGCAAAGATTTCAGTAGCAAATTCCCACCTTATCTCTACCCTATTTTATGCCTCTCCAATATATACCAACCTAAGGCAATGCGATCTAAACAAGCTAGAGACCAGCTACAACAAAATCGCCAAATTTACCACAGGGGCATCCTACCGTATTCACCACTCTCCCTCTCACTTGCTGAACTGGGCTGCCTTGAACTCCCTCACCGCCTTCAATGGTATCAACTCTCACTCACCCACAAACTAGTAAACCATCCACTAAATGTCCCATCCCTCCAGAATCTACTCCAGCCCTATCGCACCACCAGACCACTGAGCTCCAGCAACAAAACTCACTTGCTGATCACTAAAGCCAGTAACTCTGCTGGTGAAGCACTATTCTCTTGCACCATAGCCAAATTATGAAACTCCCTCCCACCCACAATTACCTCCATACCATCATGCACCCACTTCAAAACTTTACTAAAAGTGCACCTAAAACATGCTGGTTTTGCCCTTACAACTCCCACTCTAATATCACCCACCCCATCCAACCACTACCTTTCTTTCCACTCCACTAACTACCTTGATTAGAGCAAGCTCAGATGCTCATAAGCTAGTACTTATACAGCAGGAACTTCTAATTGTAACATTTGTTAATGTCTGTTATGTACTTCAAAGATAAAGATTCTAGTTGTCTACTGATGTACTATGTTCTTCACCTGTAAATATGTTGTAAGTAATTGCTATGTAAATTGTTAATCGCTATGTAATCCAATGTAACTACTGTCTGTTTATTTTAACTGTGGAGCTTTTCTCCCCGGGGCTCCACTGAAAATGGACCTACGTCCAGTCGGACACTCCCAGTCAACAAATATAAATAAATAAATAAATTGTTCCTGTTTGAGCCCCTGTTCTATTCTATTACATCTTTTTATATCAGTGTTATGGTTATGTTACCTTTTTCAAACATAGCTTAGAGACAACAAACTCAATCCGAGGTAAAGTCGTGATCAGGGGCATTATAGGTAAAGGGAGGAGCTCAAGAGTCAGATCCTAGACTGCAGAAGAAAGTGGCTAAGTTGGATCCGAACCCATTTGTTGAGGAAGAATGAAAATGAACAAGACAGATGCATAGTTATAGTAAGGACATATCTTAAATGTTTAACTATATAGAAATTCTTCTTGAATGTTAAGTTATTTGTTATCCGGACTGTTTCATGGCCTTACATTAGCAGCTTGGGATCATTCCACTGGGGGTCAGTCCCTGACACTGGCAGATTAGCCACACCCCATTGTCATAAAGGAATCTGAGTGTAGGTGGAAGGAAAACATTTGGCTGTGGTTGAGAAGACTTTTTCTTTACAAGGAAGGACTTTCAGTTGAAATGCAATGCTTTTTTTAATCCTGCTGACATTGGTGGACTGGATAGCTGCAGTTGTCACTAGTAGATTTCAGCTCTCTAGTTATAAAGGTATCTCTGGATATCGATGGGGTTTTGACACATCTTTTGGTATTTTTACATATAAACAAACTTGCTCCGCATGTCTCCCTGTGAATGTTTATAAGGAACCTCTCACTGGAATGTGACTGCCCCCTTTCACTAACTATGTGCAAATATAAGTGAGGAGACTGAACGGGAGGACATACTTACCGATTTTGTTTTCCACTGAAGCAGAACATTAGGGTAGAGTGAAGCACCAGCAGCAGCAGTTTGTCGCCAGTCTTAAACATGGGAGGTGGTGATGTTTATCACTCACCTCTTTGGATACCAGTGGCCCAAGAGCAGTAAGGCCTTTGTTATGACTGTTCATTCCATTTTGGCTGGTGCTCCCAACTACCATTACTGACAGTAGTGTTACAGTGACACTGACCACTATCAACCAGAACTGTAGGGCTTTGTGAAGTTGTTCTCAGTCAAGAGCCTAGAAAATAGCATTAGAAATGTCACTAGGACTGCTTGGTATAAAGCAGGCAGATTTAAATTAAGAGATCAAATGTCCAGTCTTTGCACTTTTTCCAACTCTGTTTGCACCGTCAATCACCAGAACTGCGAAAGCTACATTAGAGAGGTTCACCAGGACCATTTTTATTCACAATATGTGAAAAGTAAAACAAAAATAAAGAAAAGTAAAATGGCCACTAACATGCAGACATAATGTGTCTAATTTGCATTTCATTTCTGAAGAATGATGAGCAGTCCTGAAGGTGCTAAAAGTGGTGAAGGTGTTGCAGACAAAAAGCAAGGTGCAGCATTTTAAATAGTCACCTAAACTACTAGATGCAAGAAGGGCATATATGTTTTGGCGATTAAGGTATTTGGCTGGTAAGCATCAGAAAGTGGAAGGGTTGGGAGGGTGGCCTAATGGTTAAGGTGTTTGCCTTACAAACACAAAGTACAGGGTTTGAATCTCAGAGGGGATAACTGGCTAGGCTCAAAATGGCTCACAAGGGCAGTTAGCCTAGTACTAACCTATGAACCTATTATTAAAGGCTCTGCAGAGAAGTTTTCTGTGACTACTAATGCTAAAGGTAAATACTATGAAGAAGATATGTCAGCCATGATGAGAGGAAGATGTTGGAAGATAGGTCCCAAGGCTGGATTTGTGGATAAAAACAATGTCAAGCTGAGACAAGGAAATGAGTCAAGCAAGTAATGCAGTGGAGTATAGCTTTAACAGTTTGTCTGAGAGCGTAAGCAAGTCTGTATTGGACAGTGTAAGTGGTTAGATGAGGACAGTAGATCACACTGTAAAACACCATGTGTGATAGTGGGAGTCTGTTTTGGGCAGTGAAAATGAAGAGTTAGATGAGGACACTGGATTATAATTTACACCCATTTATAGATTATAATTTACACCCACTTATACTGTCAGACATGGTGTTTTATGTTGGACAATGTAGAGTGTCAGATGACACTGGATTATAATTTACACCCACTTATACTGTCAGACATGGTGTTTTATGTTGGATAGTGTAAAGTGTCAGATGAGGACACTGGATTATAACTTACACCCACCTATACTGTCAGACATGGTGTTTTATGTTGGACAATGTAGAGTGTCAGATGAGGACACTGGATTATAACTTACACCCACTTATTGATTATAACTTACACCCACCTATACTGTCAGACATGGTGTTTTATGTTGGACAATGTAGAGTGTCAGATGAGGACACTGGATTATAACTTACACCCACTTATTGATTATAATTTACACCCACTTATACTGTCAGACATGGTGTTTTATGTTGGATAGTGTAAAGTGTCAGATGAGGACACTGGATTATAATTTACACCCACCTATACTGTCAGACATGGTGTTTTATGTTGGACAATGTAGTGTGTCAGATGAGGACACTGAATTATAATTTACACCCACTTATTGATTATAATTTACACCCACTTATACTGTCAGACATGGTGTTTTATGTTGGACAATGTAAAGTGTCAGATGAGGACAGTGGATTATAATTTACACCCACTTATACTGGCAGATGAGGACACTGGATTATAATTTACACCCACTTATACTGTCAGACATGGTGTTTTATGTTGGACAATGTAAAGTGTCAGATGAGGACAGTGGATTATAACTTACACTCACTTATACTGTCAGACATGGTGTTTTATGTTGGACAGTGTAAAGAGCTCTGGTCAACAGAAGGTCTTTGGCTAACGAAGTTGGCAGATGACTGCAAACTAGGAACCATAATCGAAACTCCTAACAATGTGGACAATCCTACAAAAGGGCCTCACTGAGACAGATGCCTGGTGTCAAAGCCATGGCTTCAATCTCAGTGATAAAAAGTGCATTGTCATCCCCTTTGGTAAAAACTCTGTACCCATGAGCAGGTGGTAGTCTGCTTAACACCGGAAGTGTGATGAGACCTTGGGACACAGGTGGACAGTAGTCTCTCCTTTGATAATCACATCACCACAGTGGTCAGGAAATCCTTCTATGTGACACACCTCATCACAAATGGTTTCTCATTCAGGAAAAAAGAGGTCATTGATGTTCTTCATGTTTCACTGTTACAGTCATCACATTTCGGTTATCCTGCCAGGGGTAGCCCTCAGTCGGCCCAAATACCAGAGGCTTAGTATTTCTGCTTCAGTTGCTGTCGCTTCATGACTGGTGTCAGATTGTCAGTGGTGTAAAATCAGGCAGCCGACACCATTACATCAGTGTTTCTTGCCGAGGAGCCTGAAGCAGAAGCAGTTCTCATGAGTGTCTGTCTGCCGCTACCTGAGTTTTAATTTCCAAAATGAAGTTGAAGTCTTCTAAAGCTAAGTACCCCATTGGGGATCCTTTTTTCTTGTTCTAACCAACATCAGAAAAAGTTAACAATCTTCTCGCCTGTGGAAAGCAAATACCACAACGAGACTTCCATTCTTACTGCGTCACCTGCTTAGACCCAGATCACGATGTCCCTCGCTGTCACTTTTGTGCTTTGTTCAATGCCAGAACTTTACATTGTTGAGCCCTTATTGTAGCTAGATATTTTCGCTCTCTGTCCTCGAATTCCGGTATGGCTTCAGTAAGCCATCCGACTACCGATCTTCTGAAAAAACATAAGGATAAAGACAGAGACAGACCGCACTAGTCCAAAACTGCCAATGACGCTTCCGCTAAGCTAGTCGCCAGTTCTCTGGTCCTCAGTGAGGTGCTTTTGCAGCTCCTGATGCCCGCTTCTGTGGATTCGCAGGCCAATACCGAGACCCTTTCAGAGTGCCGCGAGACTCTTCCTCGACTAAGGATCCTACAGATATCTCTACCTTGGATGGGTCCGGAGCGGCTGAGCAGGCACTGACTTCCAAGGAAGTACTTCGTATTACCAGTACTCGATACAAACCGACGTCTTCTTTCTAAAACTACAGAGTTTCTAAGGCCCAGGGTACGAACTACGCCCCAAAAAATGATGACCCAAGCTCAGGCACCTACTTCCTTGCCTCAATCTCAAATGCTTAAAATGGTGGAAGACCTTGTTATGCTTATTAGTGGAAGCCAGGCTACCCTTTCCAAAAGTAAAAGAGACTTATCCCCAGTAGTTTTATCTGAACAGGAGTCCCATGATTCTGATGTTTCCAAATATGAAGACACATCCAACCCCTTTCTGCTTATGAGGATTCTGATGCAGAGGAAACCATCCCTTCTACCTCTCCACCCGTGGATTTTTCATTTGGGGAAATCCTTCATGCTTTAAAGGAGCATTTCCAATAGGAATGTCAGGGCTATCCTCAATCAAAAAAGAGACTCCGGGAATTTTTAGATTTACCACAGCACAGACCTTTGGCCATTCCTCCTGTCCTGGATGTTGTGGATGATGTTTTTATGGAATCGAGTTTGACTCCTGACACCCTTTCTCCTGCTCCCAGGAAACCTGACAGGTACTATAGAGTCCCTGACTCTCACAAATTCCTTTTCAAAAATCCTACTGCTGATCAGAGGTCATCTCTCAAGGACCCAAAGGAATTAAAGCAACCTCAGCTAAGAATCCCACCCCCTCAGACAAGGATTCCCAAGCTTTAGACAGATGGGGTAAAAAAGTATACACCTCTGCTACTCTTGCTATTAGAGCATTAAATTGCCAGTTCCACATGCTGAAATATCAGCAGCATACTATGGAATGCCTCAAACAAAAAATGTCTTCCTTTCCTGCTTGGCTTAAGGAACAGACCTTGCCAGACCATGTCAAATCCAAACTATTGGATGCACCATTGAACAAAGACAATTTATTTGGCACCAAGGCAGAAGAGGTCTTAAAAAGATAAATCTATGCAGACAGTTATAGATGTCTTACAGGTCCAGCCTCCAAGGTTCAGTACGCATTGCCCCTCCAAGCACTGGTCCTTTCCTGCCCCCTCCAACCCTGCTCATCCCAGACCCAGGGGAAGCAGACCTCCCAAACAGCAGCCCCAGGGAATGCAGAGATCTAAGCAATGGAATTCCTCCTCTTCAAAAACAGGGAGTGCAAAGCCATGTCCTTATGGTAAGAACTCATTGACTTTACACCTCCACCCCTTACCTCTGCCCACCTGCTTGTGCCCCTAGGAGGAAAACTCTCCTTCCATGCAAGCAACTGGGTCTGTATTACCAATGACCGATGGGTCCTCAACATAGTGTCCCATGGATACAAATTTTATTTCCATACTCTACCAACCCTAAAAGGGTTCCCAGATCTTCCTGCAAACCAGTGGACAGAGGCCAAAAAGCAAGTCCTTTCCCTGCTCTGCATGAGGACAATAGAGCATGTTCCTGCAGAATAGATAGGCCAAGGTTTCTATTCCAGACTCATCTTGATACCCAGAAAAGAGGGCACCTGGCTCCCAATCCTCGATCTATCCATTCTCAACACCTTTCTGGTGATAACAAAATTCAAAATGCTCACCCTCCAGCAGCTTTTTCCTTTGCTTTCCAAGGATGCTTGGTTAGCCACCCTAGACCTAAAAGAGGCCTAACTACACATCCCAATCCGAGAATCTTGCAGGAAATACCTATGTTTCAGGGGAGGAACTATGCACTTTCAGTTCTCTGTGCTTCCCTTTGGCTTATCCACTGCTCCTAGAGGTTTCACAAAATGCTTGGCTCCAGCCATTGCTTTTTGCAGGCAAAGAAATATTCACATTTACCCCTACGTAGACGATTGCCTGATTCAGGCAGACAGTCATGAAAAGCTGTTTCAGCACCTGACCTTTGTAAAGGACCTACTGACCACCCTGGGGTACACTATCAGCTTGCAGGCTGCGAACCCAGTTATCCGCATGGAAATTCCTGCAAGCTCTTGGGTTCATGGCCTCCTGCATTCTTCTCATTCCATATGTCAGACTGCATATGAGGAAACTACAAGGGTACCTAAAAAGCCTTTGGTGCCAACATTCTCAAGACCTGGAAACTGTCATACCAATGATACCTTGTCTAAGGAAAGATTTTCTTTGGTGAGCAGCAGCATGCAGCCACAACAAGGGTCTTCCCTTTTCACAACCCCACTCCGCCTGACCCTCACCACAGATGCATCAGACTATGCTTGGGGTGCACACCTGGATGGCAGGTGCATTCAGGATCATTGGAGCCCAAATCAAATTCATCTGCACATCAACCAAAAAGAGATGCTAGAGGTTCAGCACGCCCTGACAGCTTTCAGACCCCTACTCTCTCCCCAGGGCCTCTACTAATCAAAACAGACAACACCACAGTGATGTGGTTTATCAACAAGCAGGTTGGGACTCACTCTTATTCTCTCTGCAGGCTCGCTAAGACCCTTTGGCACACAGCCTCAGCCATGCAACTGCACCTGCTAGTACAATTCCTGCCAGGCTCCCTAAACTCTCTGGCAGACAACTTAAGCAGAAACCTGCTAGACCCACACGAGTGGCAGCTAGACCACAGAACCTTCAACCTTGTAACCCAGAAATGGGGCACCCTGAAGGTGGGACCTCTTTGCTTCCCACTCCAATCATCAGGTCAGCAAATTCTGCACCAGGGAACCTCACAGCAAGGCCTGGAATGTGGATGTTTTATCCTTCCAGTGGGTCAACCTCTCGGTCTATGCATTTCCCCCTCTACCGCTCATTACAAGAGTACTGCTCAAAATAACGGAGGAAAAACCGAGGGCAATCCTGATTACCAAAGACTGGCCACGCTAGTACTGGTACCCACCGCTGTGCAGCCTGTCACCCCTGCCACCATGGCATCTACCTCAGACTCCAATACTCCTGACCCAGAGGAATGGAGAATTCATGCATCCTCAATTGCAGACCCACAACATGGCTTATTCCCTGACCTCTCCTCAAGCTGCCAACCTAAGCAAACAAGTCCTAGATGTTTTCCATGAGGCCAGATGCCCCAGCACTAGAAAATCCTATGCTGACAAGTGGAAAAGGTTTGGAACTGGGATCCAGGCTAAGGGAGCCGGAATGACACAGCCCCTTCCTACCTCTCATCCTGGACTAC